>NW_003852677.1:172448-210505 GCF_000181295.1 Otolemur garnettii
AAAAAAAAAAAAAAAAGACTTGTATGCTGCCCTCCTTCCAGGGGGCTCAGAGCAAGTGAAGTTCATGTTCATAGCCAACTTTTATATGGCTGAGATCTGGCCTGGGATCGTTGATTCACAGGAAATAATTGGAAGGGAAGAAGAGGA
The DNA here is from genome assembly GCF_000181295.1 of Otolemur garnettii. NCBI lineage: Eukaryota > Metazoa > Chordata > Mammalia > Primates > Galagidae > Otolemur > Otolemur garnettii. The sequence continues at coordinate 172,596 of NW_003852677.1, forward strand.
GAAAGAGGAAAATAAGGAAGAGGAGGAGGAGGAGAAGGAGGGGTAAAAATAGATCCGGCTAAGGGTATGCCATCCCCAGGAACTTACTTATACCCTATCAGCCCAGCAGGTCCTCACAGAAAATCCAGAAATCCTTCTCTTTTGATATACAGGTCTTACATCAAAGGAAGACACATTCACAAAATGCAAAATCAGTTGAAAGCCCAACAGTTAGTGTGTGGCAGTCTTCTTGGCTAGAAATTCTTCCCTTTTACTCCACTCAAGCCCACATTACCAAGCTTTCCCCATCCAAGGGCAACATAGACACCAATGACTCAGACAGAGGAAGGGGAAGAGGTGCTTAGCAATTTAAGACTTAGCCAAAAGCAATTTCACAGCCAGCCCTATGGAGAGAGATGTTGTGGGGGAAGGGGTAGAGGAAGTCAAATATCACTTGCACTCAGTTTTGGTTTGTTTCTTGTTCTTCTACTTCCTTGATGGAAAATGACTGAACCAAGGGTCTTGTGTTCTTTCTTGTGTCACCAATGACCAAAATTAGCCAGCAACTGTAGTCTTCAGGCTAGACTTCAAGGCCCCACCCAAGGCATTCATTCAACAGTTGTCTTTCCAAGCCAGGATCCCTGCATCAAGCTCTATGGTAGGGAGATCCAATACCTCCAGAGCAGAGCTCACTGAAGTAGAGGGGTCTGCTTACATATTGATTGGTGGGGGAGAAAACAACACTCTCAATGCCATTCTAATGGGGAGAGGGCAACTTCTTCAAATAGTTATTGCTCTCTGTTCTGTTACAAGTATTTCCAAGAACTCCTTACTATACTCTTAAAGACTGGAAACAATCAGAATGTCATAAAAAGTCAGTATCTCTACAGATAAGAAAACTCAGGCTCATGAAAGTAACCTGCCCAAGGTCACACAGGTAGAGACTAAAAACCAGATATCCTGATTCAGTCCACTATTCTTTCCATTGTACCATTTCTACTAAAAGACATTTACAAAAATAAAATAAAATATATCCAGACAGGTGCCCCATGCTATAAGTGTCAAAAGCTCAGCTCTTCTAACCTAAGACTAGAAAGCTCAGGACTGGGAACGAGAAGCAGAGGGACCTTAGACTCAGCCCACTTAGGAAAGCCAATTTAGAAAGGCTAGCCATACAACAGTGCACCCCCACAAAGAACTAGGTTTACCAACTAGAAGGTTTTACCTACTCCAGAGGAATAGATTCAAATGCTAAGAACCTTAGCTCCACCCTACCTTTATACTTTGAGCCTTTTGGGTCCAAACAATACTACTTTGAGGTTGTCAGAGATCTAGGCAAGCAGCTAAAAAGGTAACCAGGTAGGGTCAACAGGGCAAGAAGAGATAAGAAAGGATGGTGGAGAAATCACAGACATTCCAGAGCTCTCCCATCTTCCTTTCTCTTTCCCCATTGCTCCCTGCCTTAAGGCTCTAAACAAATACAAAAGAAACATTTGCAGTTGGTATTGTATAAACTTGAAGATGGCATTCCCTATATCAAAGGAAAATGAGAGACTGGCTGAAAGGTTGACACTTTGGTGGCCCAAGGAAGAAAATAGCCAAATAAGGCATATTTAACTGGTAGGGAATCATCAGGAAAAGTTCCAGAAGCTGACGTAGCAGGGAGGAAGGCTTTAGTCATCGGTTTCCTCTGGCAACTGGCCTAAGGCCAGGAGACAAACTCCCAGCCTTATGAAAATGCCCAGAGTATGGCAGAGAGAAAGCAAATAGGTTAGATTTTCCCCAGGCCCACCTCAGGCCCTGCTACAGCAGCTCTCTAAGTACATAAGGCAGAGAAGTATAGTGTAACTCTGAAGCAAAATGGCAGATGTTCCCACCAAATGTATGCTAAATTGACCAGGCACCAGGAGAAATAAGGAACTGGGAAAGAAGGCTTTGTTCCATTTAATTTATGTATTTCTGATATTTTCATGTTAAAGAAAAGGAAGATTCACAGGCAAAGAATTATGTGACTTTTGTTTTCAATAAAGGAAGTAGTTTCCTACAAGTATCTACAAGAATATTTGGGCTGGCTCAGCGCCTGTGGCTCAAGCGGCTAAGGCGCCAGCCACATACACCTAAGGTGGCGGGTCTGAATCTAGTCCGGGCCCGCCAAACAACAATGATGGCTGCGACCAAAAAATGGCCAGGTGTTGTGGCGGGCGCCTCCCAGCTACTTGGGAGGCTGAGGCAGGAGACTCGCTTGAGCCCAGGAGTTGGAGGTTGCTGTGATCTGTGATGCCATGGCACTCTACCCAGGGGGATAGCTTGAGGCTCCATCTAAAAAGAAAAAAAAAAAAAAAAGAATATTTGGGCCAGGCGTGGTGGCTCACCCCTGTAACCCCAGCACTCTGGGAGGCCAAGGTGGGTGGACTGCCTGAGCTCACAGGTTCAAGACCAGCCTGAGCAAGAGACCCCCATCTCTAAAAAAAAGCTGGGTGTTATGGTGGGTTCCTATAGTCCCAGCAACTTGGGAGGCTGAGATGAGAGAATCGCTTGAGCTCAAGAGTGTGAGGTTGCTGTGAGCTATAAAGCCACAGCACTCTACTGAGGGTGACAAAGTGAGTGAGACTCTCTCTCTCTAAAAAAAAAAAAAAAAAAGAATATTTGGAGAGGAATTTAATTAACTAAAAACCTTTGAAGATAACAAAGATTTATACACTTTAAGTAATGACACCTAAATTGGCTGCTACCTTGACCCCCACCTTTCAGCTCCATACCACTCATTAGTAAACCTCAGTTAAAGATTACAACAGGAAAGAAAGAGCCCCTTGGTGTAGTTTATCAAATGATTTCCAGGCTGAGTTTCCTCAGTTTTCCAGGCTGAGATTTCTGGAAAAGGACTGGACCAGGGGGAGGTGAGAGTGTATAGAAGATTAGATCAAGAAAGTAGGATCAGGAACTTTATCTAAAAATACTTAACCTGAAAAAAATAAAATTTAGTCCTTCCCAGGTTTATAAGGGAAGCTAGAACCAAAGAGAAGGAAGGAAATGTTGACCAATCCTATCAGGTTTGCCTCATTCACTCTCCTAAGCCTTGGCCCCTGTCACTTTCACAACATCTACACAGGAAAATATTTTTCAGATAATACTTTTTTCATGTAACTGGATTCTCATGTCTCAACTTTTCTTTTGTTAGGCCTTGATCAAAACCCTGGCCATACAAAGTGTCTATCAGAGTCCTACAAGGTAGGATTGCCATGGATGGGAAGAAACTTCACTCTTCAAAGTCACTAATCATAAGAACTAACTGGCAATATACTAGTATTAAGCAGTTGCAGAGCCCTTCACTATACCAGTAGCCTGGAAGCTATGTCAATGCTTACCTTATCCCAAAATAAGCCCTGAAAACAGCATCAGATATAATGTCTCTGTCATCAGACACAGCCAAAGGTTGTGCTTTAAAAAGTTGTCCAAAAGGTTCTTTCTTCAAACTCAAGGCCCAGATGCTTGGTGCTGGTCATAAAATGCCATATTCATCCATCTATCCCAACCACACACTAAGAAATGTTCTCTTCATCTCCATGCTTTCCCAAATACCTGACCTCATAGCAAAGCCACTGGGAGAAGCGAAAGCTGTTTCTAGGCTGCTGACTTAAAGTCATCACTTAACTCTATTCCTTGGTTTAGCTAATTTAGAAGCATGAAGGAAGGACAGTCTCCCCCAAAGACTTCTGCCTTTATGGAAGGTTTTCCAATTAAGAAAGGACTGTTGGCTCAGCACCTGTGGCTCAAGCGGCTAAGGCGCCAGCCACATACACCTAAGGTGGCGGGTTCGAATCCCCAGCCCGGGCCCGCCAAACAACAATGATGGCTGCAACCAAAAAAAAAAAAAAAAAAAAGAAAGGACTGTTGACATCAACTGACCCTAGAATGGGCAACTTGGTCTATACCTACATGTACATCTCTGTGGCTCTCTTTGAAACAGTCAATCAGCACCTCAAACTTTCATTTATTTTATACAAATTCATGTTCAAGAGGGCATTGGCCTAAGACCACCTGGGCTATGCTCATATACCAAAACCACATCACTCTCCCACTCAGAATAGCCACTAACCTCAAGAGTACTCATTCTTCAAAGCCTATTCATATCCCAGCAAACTCCTTCTCAAAATCTATAGAAAATGTCAGGCAAAGTATATAGTTTTTTCAAAGTATTTTAAAGTGAGTTAGCCCTAAATCATCAATTATGTAGGAGACCTTCGATGGTATCAATTGTAACCTCCATTCATGTATTTATATGCATCATAGTAAAAAGTATATAATAGTTACTTAATAACTTGTGAGAATACAACTTCCTGCCTTTTTTCTTATCCATCCCGCCTAATACATATAGGTTGAGCATGTAGTAGTTTAACAAATAATTAGGGTAACTAACATTTGTGTCTTGTTAGGCATCATTCTAAGCACTGTACATGAATTGCCTCATGTAATTCTTACCACCTTATGAGATAGGTACCATTATTATCTTCATTTTGCAGCTGAGAAAAATGAGGTGCATAAGTAACTTGCCCAAGCCTACAGAACTAATTTTTTACAGAGCTAAGATTTAAGTTCATGCAAATTGGTGCCAAAGTCTTTGATTTTCAATACTATTCTATGTTCCCTTTCTATGAAGGCTTGAAATGTCCTTTTGTGGCTACCTACCAATTTTTGCCTCAAATTTGACCTACAAGCACTTAGAAGTAAATGGCAAGGGTTGAGGACAGGAGACTCCAGTTGATATTCAAATAGTCACTACAGCAGCAAATATTGTCACCACATAGGAAAGGAAAGTTACATAATATTCTCTCAACTCAAGGAAAAGTTCATGCTGGAGCAATGAGACAAAATTCAAAGAGATCAAAGCTCAAAATTTAAAAGCACAAAGAGAAAGCAGGGAATTTGGGTGAGAGGAATACAGGAAGAACAAAAATTCATCTGAGGTCCCCAGAAGAACTTAGTCACCCATTCACTGAAACCTGCTACAGAGAAGTTATTTAGGGGAATTCCATCTGCTATCTTGTTAACATAAGCACTAAAGAGCCAATTCTTTGGAAGTCTGCACCCCCTAGGTGAAAAGACTCATCCTTTCAAGACAGGCAAGACCAGTGATAGACAATTAGCTTGGGAATTAGAAAATCTAAGTTCTTTTTCAATACTATTACTAACTTTATGTCATACCAAAAAAGCTGTCTAAACCTTCTGGCTATGAATAAAGAGAAGAAATAACTACTCCCTAATGACTCCTAGGACAGCAAGGCCTAGTCTCAAGCAGGAAAATGTGACTAATTTCTTCTCCTCACCTCCCTTCAGCCTACACATGTCTTCTACAACCCTTCACAGCCAACGAAGAACACTTAACTTCCTGGGAATTGCTGCAAAGAGTTCATTACGTAAGGTCAGGGCCTCAATCATCTCCATACAAAGAATCCCCTGCAGTCTATTGAGTTGCTCTTTCCATGACCATAAAACAATGGTCAAGTCATTTCCAAGTACAGAGCAGTGCAGTATGTGCCATTTAGAAGACAAGCATTCAAAGTTCCTATCCTATACTGAGGAGCAGCCAAGCTGGGTTTTAGTCCTGGCCATATAACCAATTCACTCAAATTCTGTCCCTTTTCTAAGCTTTAGTACCCAAAACATAAAGGCTGATCTAGAATGTTTTAAGCCAGCTCAGTTGTTCTCTGGTTCAAACACTGCTGTAAGAAATATAGACCATAACAATTAGCTAAAGAGAAGCTTAAAGTTGGAAATGCTCTGGGTTGCCCTAAATACAAATGCCTTTGAAATGCTGTATTCTACTACAGCCAGTTCTCAGCTCACTGGTGGTGGAAACCTTATGAGGTTTGTTTATGCCCATGAACTACTTAGTATCTACCATATACCTTACTACCACATATATCATATTCAAAGAAGAACTTAAACATAACCTAATAGCTTCCTAGCCTTTCAGCAGAATTACAGGGGGTCTATGCTACTGTCAAACAGTCAGGCATTGGAAAATGTGAGACAAAAAAGCAGGGAAACCTATGAAGCTTTTGGTATTTGTCTAGAGCTCTTCAGTTACCCCATGGCTTTCACAATATAATCTCACTTGGGGCCTTTTCTTTCTTCAGTAAGGAGACCCTTTTCCCTCTATAGAATCAAGAAGAAACGGTTAAGGGTAACCATGCCAGAGTCTTGTCAGATATACTAATGAAACAGACCAACTCCCAAGCTAGAAACACTATGTTCTGAACTTAGTACTCACGAAGAAACAGCACTCCAGAAGTGCCAGGGGACAAGAAGATACATTTTAACATGCACTACTTAATTTTGTACTCCTATCATTGCCTGGTACATAGAAGGTGCTCAGATGTTGAAGAAAGAATGTCTAAAGGAATGAGCTTACAAATAGGAGGCTCAAGTCTCTCAAGAACATTGGTACTGGAAAAGTTCCTAGAGTTTACTTACTTATTACTGACAGAGTTTCCTCACAAGAGACTTAAGGGCCTGAAGAAAGGACTTGCCTAAAGTCCCATTTCACTTGGATCACTTTCTGATGACAGAAAAGAGATTATTCTTACATGGAATTAGAAGAAAAATTATCAGTTCAGTGCTACTTTCCATTTCCCAACTCCCACCTTCCAAATTCATGGAATCCTGAACTAACTCTCCAAAGTGACAACTCCTATACCACAAACTAGAACCTAGATTTGAAAAATTTCTCAGCTCTGTCAAGCATGAAATGGGATAAGGGATAAACATCAAAGCCAGTCAATCATGAAAAGACCACTCCCTTCACTTGACCAATAGACTTCCCCAAAGGAGACCACCTTTGTATTGTTGTTTTGCTTTGAAAGCAGTATAGCATGGTGGGATAGGTGCAAGAAAAGATTGTGAGTCAGGAAAAAGACATATGATAAAACTCAGTTCTATCTTTGAATCAGAAACAGACTGTTCCCAGTCTGTACCGATACCAGTTTTCAGCAGCTCTAGTTATAAGCTCCAGTTATGAAAGACTCAACACTGGTAGTTTTGGTACCCAAATCTTCTCCCCTCTGGGGACCATGAATCTAGAAATTCCAGTGAAGGGGACTCCCAGGAAGATACAAAGGAACCTAAGACAGGTGTTGCTAAACACTATTAGAACAGAGTTCAGTATAATTGTAGTTATCATCTTATTTCATTCAGAGAAATTTAGATTTGGAGGCAGGGGGATAGACCAGATGACCTCTAAATGTCCCGTCCAGCTCCACTATTCAGTAAAACAGTTAGATGAAAGGAGGAGGCAAGAGAAAAGTTACATACAACACTCTTAAAACAAGTTGCTGTTATAGGCAGCTAGAAAATAATGGAAAATTGGCAGATTAGTGGTCAATATTATCCCTCACTGACTCACAGAGCCTAACACAAAAGAGTGTAGATTAGTTGGTGCCTTAGCAGTTTGGTTCCAAAAAGGTCTTCGAGCCCCCTCCATACCCAGAGGGCTTTTCAAAGACAAGCCTAAAGGAAATCCCCAAAATGGTTCCTACCCTGTTTCTATCCAGGGCTAAGAAACCTGTGGCCTTAAAGAAACTTGTGGCCTTCCTAGTCCTTTATGTGTGGCCTTTTGACTAAATCCAAATTTTACATATGCCATCCTTTTATTAAAAGCAGTACCGATGAGAAAGATGAAGCTTTCTTGCCTTTGGTGTTTTAAAAAGAACAATCTTGTAATCAGAAGGCCTCACGTTCTCCATCCCTTCAGGGCCATTCCTGATTCCTTGCCCCACCCTGATGTCTGCAGGCAAGGCTGGCTCAAGGGTTAAAAGACTGAGATTCTATCTCTTATTTGCCAAGTACCACTTTAGTGCCACTTGAATGGCTCAAGCAATGCTAGGAATGGCTAGAGAACCAAGAGTGTACACAGCCCCTGTTAAAGTTTAGCTGAATGCAAACTCCAAAGCCTTCAGATACTTTAAAGAGCTTGACTCTATGTCTGCTCACATTGATGGACCAATCAAATGGCCACTTAATCACTTTTTCCCTGACCTATTGATCTAAAGCTAAAACCACAGCAAATTAAAGAGGTTTTACCAAGAGTAACCCTCTAAGACCTAGATTCAAGCCCTACCTTTGCAACTTGTATGCTATGTCACTCTAGGTTAGTGTTTTCCTTTCATGCATCTCAGTTTCCTCATCTGTAGAATAAAAGGAGTTAGACTTTATAGTTGTAAAGAGGCTTTCCAAGTCTAACACTTAGTAAATTTTAAGGAGTGAAACCAAAAACTCAAGGACACCTTGAAAGTTCAAAACAATATTTTTTAGGGAATCCAAAAGAGCCCCCAAATCCTTTGAGATCTTAAAAGAAAAAAAGTTAAAGAGCATAGGAAGAAGGAAAAACTACACACACACACACACACACACACACACACACACACAGTCATCATCACCAGCAAGTACAGATAGCAGTTAATAAGCTTCTCCATTTTGGCTACTAAAGAAGACTCAGGACACTGGCAACCAGAAGCAGAGTTCAAGAATCCCAAGACAGGGAGGTAGGTGAGGCACGTTTTAACAGATTTAAAGAAGATTGAGCTGACTAGGAGAGACAATTGGCTAAAACAGTAAAACCAACCCTGGATACACTGTAATACATGGTTCATATGAATGAATGGGCTTAGTTTTCCACCACCATTCACCATCTACTATAACTCCAGAAATAACCTAAAGCACACCAGTGAAAAAGGAGAAAGGAAATATTTCCTCTCTTACTGGCTGGTATTCAGTGAACTAGGCTATGCCCCTGGACGTCTCAGCCTTGAGATGAAGAATGAAAAAAGTAACAGGAGATACCTTGTAACACTCCCAAATCTTACCAGGAGACCACACAAAGTTGGTCACTTTGCCCAAATTGCCCATTTCCTTTTATCTGAGGACCAGGAAAGCCTGAAAATATGGAGCAATCTGCTTTGGGCAGACAGAAAACTCAAATTTCAAGAATTCAATCACTGAGTCAGAGTAGGGTGTCAAAAGGCATCAGAAAACATGGACCAACCCCATCTTGGTTCAGGTACCATATGCCCTTAGGTAAGTCTTTTCCTATAGGCCTAAATAGCCTCATTGTTAAAAAAGAAAGAGGAGTTACTCTTAAGTCTCTAAAGTTCCTTTCATGTTAAGATACTATGGTCTTAACAGGCATAATAGTTATTTTTCCTAAAAGTTGACCAGTCCTTGAGTCAAACAGCATAGAGAAGTCTGTAATGTTCCCAGTCTATCAAAATTTAGCCTGTTCCTTCCAATTCCATTCAAGATTCAGTCAATATGCATAAAAGCACCTTCAGTTTTCAGATATCTTCAGTACACCAGGGCCTGGGCCCAAACAGCTCACACGCCAATCTCTCTCCATACCCAAGAGAAGGATCACCACTCTGTCTTTTTTGCCACCTTTGACTGAGATAGGATAGTTAATACAACTGTGAGCCAACCTTCCAGGTATGTGAAGTTGTGTTTAAAGGTGAGATATCTCAGGATTGCCCCTAAAAAAAGAGAAGCCATGGAGCAAAGTATATTTCCAGAGATCTATCCAACAATTCAGGGAATGTGACACCTGAAGAAGAGTCAGGAGTCAATCACAGAGAGAGATGTACAGAGAGGCTCCTAGAAGAATCTTTATACTCACTGTGTTGGCAGTGACAATAAAGTTTTTTCCCCTCTCTTTGGAAAACTATCCTCTTTCACTTTGGGGGGGGGCAGGGATTTGGGAAGAAAGGGCACAAAAGACCCATTTCATTAAAAGCACCAACAATTTAATAGAGAATGGTGAAAAAAACATACTGTTTGAAAGCTTTGTGTTTCTGAAGGATAGGGCTCTGAAAAGGCAAGAATGACTTGGTGGTGAGGCAGGAATACAGGAAAATGGCAAGTAAAGCTCAGCATGAACCCAAAGAACTGGGTCCTCCCAAACTCCTCCTCTCATCCCAGGGTCCATCAGCTCTTTTCTGGGCGACTAGTCACTATTTCAGCTCTACAAGGCTCAGGAAGTCCTAGGAAGGCAGATCTGGGAACATTGCATATAGCCTAGGCCAAACTAACAAGCTGCTTGACCTAAAGGACTTATATCAGGGTGGTCACTAGGCCTTCCAAGAGCAAGGGAAGGGCCCCAGCAGCCATTTGGCATGACTTGCACAAAAGCAAGCAGAGCTCATTAGTCAGGCACACCCTTCCCCAACCCCTCCCTCCCAGGCATCCGGCCCCCCAGGCCCCACTTCCCAGAGGCTTCTGCTCTTCTCATAACCAGTGGGGTGGAGACCAGATCCCAAAATCAACCACCACTCCAGAAAGGTGTGTCCTCACAGATGAGAACCCATACCTCACAGAACAGTCTGGAGGGTACAGAGAGACATGAAGTACTGAGAAGGGTGGGGCTCTGGTGGCAGAGTGGAAGGAGAAACTGGTTGTCTCTTTCAGAATGGAGTAAGCCTCCCCTCAGATTGGTGCCTTGTAAAGTGTTGGTTTCTCACGTAGAAGCAAGTAATCTTGATGATGAGTCCCACCACAGCTCTCTCCTCATGGCCTAGCAGGAAATAGCTGAAGCCACCTGGGGAGGCTGTGGGAAAGGTGACTGGGGTTGTGGGATCCTCCCTGTGCAACTCTCAGCCTCCTCCCTGCTTCTCCGTTCCCAAGGCTTCTCTTGGACAGTGGTACCTTTGCCCTAGAAAAGTGGTAATTCTTGGGCCAGAAAAATGTTCTCTTCTAGACCAGAATTCTCCTTCCTGCACCCACAGCCGGTCAGAGGAAAGGGGGGGTACCCCAGGCTCTCCACGGAGCCTTCCCCACTGTCGCATACCAGATGCCGGTAACTGGAACCTGAGAAAGAAGCCGCCCGCCCTGTCCACACTTCTGGCCTAGACACCCCCTCACTCCCGGGGGCGCCCCACACCAGGACCCCACTCGAGTCTCCTCCCACCCACCCAGGCCTTGGCAGAGGGTGCGTTGTCCCGGGTGGGCTGGTGGGAAGCCAAGCCCTGGGCCATCAGCAAAGGGCCAAGACAGTCCGCTAGAGCCCCCGGGGTCAACAGTGCCCCTCTCTGGCACTTACCGTCTTGGGCATGATTACGGCAAAGGCAGCGGAGTTGTCGAAGTTTGGCTAGGAACTCTCGGGCAGCTCTGAGACCGCTGTACACACGGATCCGACTTGGGGGGCCAGGGGCTCACTGGGTCGCTCTCTAGCGTCCGGACGAGTGCTCTGCTTCCTGCTAACGGGCCACGACTTCACAAACCCCACCCAGGAAAGAGCCGCCCCCGTCGCGCCGCCAGCTCCTTTCTGTGGCCAGCCTTCCGCGATGCTCCCCGCCCTAGCTCCCGCCTTCCAGCCAGCCGCTGGCCTCGCCCCGCCCAGCCCAGTCTAGCCCCAGCCCGCCACACACCGGCCACACCGGTCGTGTTGGGGGATGGAGTGGGCCTGAGAGGCCCAAGGGGCTCTCCCACTCCTTTCTCAGACTCACCTCGCCCCTGTCCCCATCCCCCACATCCTTTAGTCCTCCAGATCCGGGTCATCCAGCCCCACCCCCACTTAGAGCCAGTCCCTAGACCACACCCTAACAGATGCTTTTGCAGACCCTGGCTGCAACTTCTTACTGATGTGAGCTGACTATGTATCAAAGCTGCCTGTTTCCTCTCAAGACAACCCTGAATCTTAGAAAGTTCTTCCTGAGTGTATGGTCAGACAATTAAGTTCGTGAACTCATCCTAAAAAAGTGCTACAATATGTCATTGCTGAATATCACTACTTTTTTGTAAACTACTTTATGCCTAATATGGCCCTAACTTCTGACCTTCCCACCCCACCCCTTCTATGATCTTATAGGAATTGAGTGTTAGATTTCTCTTCCCTGTAGCCAGAGAAATCCCCATAGTTAGGTTTAGAAATGATGCCATTTATGCCAGTATCTGTGGAGCAAAGACATGGAAATAAGGGCTAAACATCCACATGTAGGTTGGCTACCCTGGGAAAGGAAAGTAAGAGTTATGAAGAGACTTAGGTTTTTAGACAACCTGAATTCAGAAAGTTCCAGGAGGAACAGACAAATCTTTTTCAAGCAGTAAATACAGGTGAGGGTCACTATGAGCAGAGGGTGTTACAGGAACATTATGGAGCTGGAGTCCAAAGAAGTTGGACTCATCTCAATCAGCAGGTAGGAAATACAAAAGGAGAAAATCTGACCTGGGATCTAGGGCCAGACTTGGGGTTCAATTGGAAAGGCTCAGGATTCCTTGGAGACTGGGAAGGCTCTGGAGCTGCAGCAAGTCTGAACATCAAAGTTCAGAAGGAAGGGCAAGCAAGAACTGCTTAAGAGGTATGTTGGCTCACACCTGTAATCGCAGCAATTTGGGATGCTGAGGTGGAAGGATTGCTTGAGCCCAGGCATTTGAGACCAGCCTGAGCAAAAGTGAGACCCTATCTCTACTAAAAATAGAAAAAAAAAACTAGTGGAGTGTTGTGGTGGGTGCCTGTAGTCCCAGCTACTTGGAAGGCTGAGGCAAGAGGCAGGAGGATTGTTTGAGCCCAGGAGTAAAAGCTGCAGAGAGCTGTGATTGAGCCACTGCAGCACCCCAGCCTGGGTGACAGAGCAATATGTGGTCTCTAAAAAAACAAACAAACAAAAAAAAAGCATAAGGCCACACACTCTGAGGCCTTCTTTCTCTTTTCTTTCCCCAGAGTCAGTGGCCCAAATACTTGACTAGTTGTGCCCCTTATACAAACAAGAGAATAAAGGCTAGTGAACACACTATTGTCTCCCCAAAAGAAAGAGATCCCTCATAGCACAATATGGCTGAGAATACAAACTGCAGCAGTAGAAAAGTCTTACTTTTCACCATACTCAGCTTTCTACTCACTTCTTGGAAATAAGAGGTAGAAATTTTGTAAAAGGAGAGAAAATAATATTAATGAGACATTTCAACATCTACCCTATGTAACCCTCACAAGAACCTTCAGAGATAGAACTGAGGACATCAATGCTTTGAGGAGTGACATGACTTATCCAAAAGTCACACAATTTGTTGATAGTGGAACAGGTATCTAGGTCCAGGTGGTCTGAGTCCAAACCTGTGAAACTCTCAGTACCAAGCTGTCACTGGGCGCAGGTATTTTCAGATTCTAGACTCATATTATCCCTGCATCTTAGTGGTCAGACTAGACAGCTTGAGATAGCAAGTGGGTGATAATAAACAGCAGTTATAAGGCATCTTGCCAATACCAAGTGTCTGAGAATATTTCTTACAAATTTCTATCTGGCTTTACCTCTAATAAATATGGAAGTTTTTCAAGAGCTTCCTCCAGCCTACCATTATCAGTTTAATTCTAACCAGTGTCCTTTTGGAATGTGAAATTTTCCCTACAGAAAGGGCCTGCTAGTCTCCCAGTGGAACCACTAGCCCCTAGCCCTAACCCAACTGACCAGTGACCAGTATGCAGAGAAAAAACAGCATGCTGAGCTGACAGCCTCTTGTGAACTGCTTGCATTTCCAACTTAATGTATCTAGAAGGAAACTCTCCATCCCTCCACCTCACCTGTGTGTCCAGCAGTGACCAAATGCCTGTTTGGTGACAAGTTCTACACGAGATTCGGTGAGGGATACTCACCCTCTTCTTTCCCTTGAGCTCTCCTTCCCAGAAGCTCTATATATGTTGATGGTTTTCCTGTTAGCACTGTCTTTTGTGTGCACAGTGTCATCATCTTTAAGTCTCCTCTACCTGGCCCCGCCATCTGTCACCAAGCCTTGCTCTTTGTCTGTGCATCCTTTATAGCTTTTCTCCCTCCCATCTCCACTGCCAGTGCCCTAGGTCAGCCCTCTCCATCTCTGGCCTGAACTATGGTAACAGGATTCTCTCTGGTCTCCCTGCCTCCAGGCTACCCCGTCCAGGCCAGCTTCTACATGGCCATCACCATGGTGATCTTCACCTGTGCTCAGAGTTGACAGGTGACCCCCTCCACCCCAACACACACACACACACACACACACACACACACCTTCCCAGCCTTGTCTTCCTCTCATGGCTACTCAGCATGGGCCATGCCCTCTAGCTGGGATACTCTTACCGCACACAGCAATACCATGTGCTGGCCCTTGTCTCTGGGCCTCCCAGACTCCAGAGGCAGTCCTCCTTGTTATCTCCTTCCCTCATACTCTCTACCTTCCCTATTCCTGAAGTGCCTGTAGTAGGTCCTCAATGCTCATCTGGCCTCTCTCCCACATCTTGCTTTGTCTTGTCAACTGTTGCTTTTCCTTTTCTTCTTTTTTTCCATTCTAAGCTGGGCTGTGCCTGCTCCCATAAAGGGATCACACTTTTTGTTCCATGCAGAAGGAGCCCATGAACTTCTAGGCATATCCTTAGAGTTCACCTAGGCCAGAGAAGAGAGAGATCTGCCATTCTGATTTCCATCCCTATAGACCTATCAAATTATCTTGTGTGCAGATTCTTAAAGGACCCGAGTTCCCCCTCACATTACCTCAAATTCTTCTCTTAGGAGGTAAGACCAGTGGAACAGAACCTCCTACCTCATTACTCCCTCTCTCACGACTCACAACAACAACAACACACAACCACACAAACACATACTCTCTGTCAGCTCTATTTTTAGTCTACCTTAGGAAAAAATACTGTGTACAGAGAGGCATTTACTAGGGCATTCATTGAAATACTATAATAATTAAGGGAAACAACCTAAATGTCCGTGACTAGGGCATTCATATAGCAGGATGCTGTTAAATCTTTTGCAAATGTGAGCTACCATGAAAAGAAGTTTTTGATTTACTAGCAAGTCACAGAACAATATGAATAGTATGATCCCATTTATAGATTAAGATATCCATACTTTTACACATATGTTTATGAGTCCCCCAAAAGGAGAAAGAGGCATGGAAAACTGATAGCAAGGGTTATCTCTGTAGAGAAAACTAAAAATAGGGAAGAGTAAAAGAATTTTTTCACTTCTTAATATATATGTTTTTGAATTATTTGATTTTTTGATGAGCATTGATTACTTTTTAAATATGAAACAGTAAAATAAAAGAGGAGGAGTAGGGGAGGAAAGAGAAGAGAAGAAAGGAGAAAAATAAGAATATGAAAGAGTATGCTGATAGGTTGGGCAATAGAATCAGGACCCAAATTTGTGACAAGCCCAAATAATTATAAAGCTTAAACGTAAAATAAATGTAAAGATTATGTTTGAGTCCAAGTAACCAATATTATGAGGGAAGATGGGAATGATATGGTTTAGTAGCAGCATAGCTAAAAAGACCTTTGAGACTTTATCCCATATATGTTAGCAGTGAGAAGGATCTGAGGTTGTTTAACTTTGAGAAGGGAAGATTCAGGGGAACGTCATCTATGTCAGTGTTTTTCAACCTTTTTTTATCTCATAGGACACTTGAACCTACGGTTAAATTTCTGTGCCACACTTAATTATGTTGATCAAAAAAAAAAAGAGTAAAAAGATATACTTACTGTGTTTTGAACATCTTTTTATTTTATTTTATTTTTCAAGATAAATTCTAAAGGCTTATTGCACCAAATGCCATCCAAATAATACAAATAATACAAAATAAAAATGGATCAAAATAATACATAAACAATTTTTTTAAAAAAGTTAACAATTTAAAAAAAATGTTAACACAATGACACTAGTATCTATTCAACTGATCAAAAATGTAAAGTCCTATCAATTTCTCTCAGTGGAGCTTCAAATAATAAATCCCAGAATTTTCTCTTATTAAACACTACTTAAATTTAAACATATTGCAATATCACCTCCAAGATATATGGTTCATCAAATGAACTTCTTTTGAAAATAATTTAATAAATGATCTTCAAAAAATTTCATGACACAGTTGTTGAAAATGGTCCATGCCTTCTGCCCCAATGCTAAGGAGTAACACAGCCAGGAGAGTTAATTCAAACATAGAAGGTTAGTGTCTAGGAAGAAAGAAAAAAGTGCTATCTTCTTCTTCCCTAGTCAGACCTCACTTGAAGAACTATATCCTGCTGTGTCTTCCACTTTAAGGGGGGCACACATATATTGGGATCTTTCCAGAGAGGAGTGAGATGGCTGGTGAAAGAGATGGGACCCAGGACACATGAGGATCAGTTGAAGGATCTGAGGTTGTTTGACTTTGAGATGGTTTGCGGAGATGTCTGTATCTTTGAACTTCTGAATGCCAAGAGACAAATCTGGGACCTGTGGAAAAAAAGTTATACTGGGACACAAGGAAGAAGAACATTCTTATGCTCACAGTTGCTCAAAACTGGAGAGAAACAGTTACTCAGGAAGTACTGAAGTCCTCATAACTGGAAGTATGTGGGAAAAGGTTGAATGCTGTAGGAAGCTGAAGAGGAAATTTCTATGCTCTGAGAGTCCATGAACCAATAAGTTAAAAACCCTAAAGTGAAAACAAAACCATTTGTAAATGTTTACCTCATTCACTCCTAAAAACATCTTAGGCAGTTAGAGTAGATGTCAATGCATATTTGGCAGATAAGGTAACAGAGGCTCAAAGAAGTAAGGTCACTTGGCCATTATCACAGTACAAGTCTTGAAACCAGGTCATTTGGCTTTCTTATTCATCCATTCGTTCAATTATTTTGTGTGTGTATGCTTACTATCCATAAGACACTGTACTAGGCTCTTTGTATGTAGCCACTGAAAGACAGAAGTCCCTTGGGTGGTGCCTGTGGCTCAAGGAGTAAGGCACCAGCCCCATACACCAGAGGTGGAGGGTTCAAACCCAGCCCTGGCCAAAAACTGAAAAGGAAAAAAAAAGTCACTACCCTCACAGAGCTCACCACCTAGGGGGAGAAAAAAAGAAACATGTTATGAAAACGTATTTTTTTCATCAATCCCCATGTAGGAAGTATTGACATGTGACAATCAAATGCTTCATCTTAGTGGGGCCAGTCAAAATTGTTGGCCCAACATATAAAGTTCCCACCCAAAATGCTCTGAAATGACACCTCATAGGTGAATAAACAAGGAACAAAAAGGAGGATGGCTCAGGGCTTTGAGCAGATTCCTACCCTCATACTGAGTTCATCATGAGAGCTCAACTCAATAAATCCTGCTGGCCACTGGGAGTATACTTATTTTATTTATACTCATATTCTCCTGTGTATATGCAACAAGATAGTTGCATGATTTTTTCTTATATTTTTATATATGTTAAGAGAGAGAGAGACAGAAAGAGAGAAAGTGCTACCTAGAAAGCAACATTAGATAGTATAAAGAATACTAAATTTGGAAACAGAAGACCTGTTTTTTGTTTGTTTGTTTTTTCAGATTAATCTAAGAGTACAAATGTTTAGGTTACATTGTTTTCATTTCTAAGGTCAAGTTTAAGTTGTATTTGAGCCCTTCACCCAGGGCTGAACACATTCACATTGTGCACATTAGGTGTGACCCCATCAATCACCCTACCTTCTCCTCCCTCTCCTCCCCATCCTCTCTCTTCCCCCTTGCTAGACTATACTTGTGTTTTTTCTTTTGTGTGGGCATGTAGTTGTTTGTATATTGGTTTCGTATCAGCATTGAGTACTTTGGATGCTAATATGTTTCAGTCCCATCCAGGTAAACACAAAAGGTGTAAAATCTCCATCTTTCATTATGGCTGAATAGTATTCCATGGTATACATATACCACAGTTCATTAATACATTCATGAGTTGATGAGCAACTTGGGTTGTTTCCAGGTCTTGGCAATTATTTTAACTGCAATAAACATTCTGGTCAACTGCCCTTATGGTAAAATGATCTTTCTTGGAAGACCTTGTTTTTGTCTCAGTTTTGTCACTTACTAGTTTGATAACTTTAGGTAAATCAATTGACTAACCGAAGCCTCAGTTTCCTTATGTGTGAAATTGCAGTAATAATAATGGATACCCCCCAAAATTGTGTCAGAATTATATATGAGGATAGATATGAGAAGTGTTTTTGCAAACCTTAAAGTACATGCACATGGGAAAATGAATGATCATGGCTATGTGTGTGGGTGATATAAATGTAGGTACCAGAGTCTTCCTAGGCCCAGATATACCTCTGGCCATATGTATGTTGACCATGTGTTTCCATACTTGCCTATTTATGTCCATGTGCTTGTGTGTATATAGATGGGTCTAATATGTATTTACAAGTCAACCTGATAAGAAGTAACTCCTTCCTCCTACCATATACCTTCCTGAAACACTTTTCATTCCTTAGCTCCTAGTCTCAGATCAGAAAACATTCTAACACTCTCACCTGAGAAATGTAGGTCTCAAACACACCTAAGTATATTTTAAGAGACTTCCCCCTACTTTGCATTGTAGCAAAAACACTGGTTTATATTCAGTTCAACCATACAAGCCCATATGCAGCTGTGTCTCAGTGGAGAGAAGGCAGGGCTCTCCCCCAGGTTCAAAATAACCCTCTGAGCCAGCCACATAATGTATTACTGGGCTTCCCCAGTGACTCCAGAGCTGGCAGAGCAATGCTATAGGGGAAGAGAAGCTGCTCTCCAGTTTCCCTACATACACTAACCACGCCTAAACCCCTCAGCCTCTCTACTTCCACAGGCTTTGGGATTGAAAACTAAGAGGTCTATTTTCCTTAGGCCAGCAAAGCCCTAAATGTTCTGGAAGATGACTGGTTCCAGACATTTATTGTGTCAAATGTTTGGAAGAAGAGAGAAAGCCCGTGTTTAACTCACAGAACCACTGAATCTTAGAGCACAATCTTTCATCACTGCCTAAACCCACCTCTCTCATATCCTTATGAAAGGATCAAAACAGAAATCAGAATCAAGATCTGATACCCAATAGAAATGCAATCTTCTCTTGTCTAGGGACTAACTAGGAAACTGGACGTGGATTCCATATCTCTATAAAAAGCTTCTGAAGGGAAAGGTTGTGGTTTGCATCCTCTTTTCACCTCCCAGAAACTTGCCTAGCTCCAGGCCTCCTGATTGATGATGCTTGCCACAGAAAATGAGATCATCCTGACTCCCTGAGTAAAGGTCTCTGTCTGGATCCACCCACTGACTGGCTGCATTCCAGAGTTGCATGTGCACCAGGTCCACATTCTAGTTGTCCCCATCTTTCAGGAGTCTGGATCTGTTGGCATAGGGAGGCTGCTTCCCATCCCCAGGGCTATAACCTCATAGACTGTATGAGGGTTGGTAGTAGAGGTAATGGCAACCCTTCACCTCATCACATTTACTCATTTACCATCTCATTCACTTTGGCAAACTTTTCTGTTTCCTGAGCTCTCCCACTTCCTAGGAAAGGCTATACTTGCACTGTTTCCTCTTCCTGTTCAGTGCCATATCTTTTTACACTTTAGATTTCTTTAAGATACTGTTCCTTCTGCCTCTTACACTTTTCCAAGTATAGTCTTCCTCTGGCTCTTTGTATGATTGGTTCCTTCCCTTTCTTAAGGTCTCAGTTTAAATATCACTTTTGTCCTTGCCTGTTCTTTCTAAAATACAAAACTCCCACCAAAACAATAGCACCAACAACACAGTATGCTCAATCTCAGGGATTTATTTTCTTCACAGAACTTACTAAAGTTTGCAAGACTGTTTTATCTATATATTTACTTGTTTAAAATCTACCTCCTTGCAGTAGGCATAATAATGGCCCCCAAACATGTCTACACCTTAGTTTCCTGAACCTATGAATAAGTTATATTATATTACAAAGAGTATTATGATTGAAGATGGAATTAAGGTGGCTAATCAGCTGACCTCAAGATGAGGAGATTATCCTAGATTACCCAGGAGGGCCCAATGTAATCATAAGTGGAAGAGTGGAAGAGGGAGGATTAAGAAGAAGTTATGGTGATGTGATGTAAGGATTTGAACTACCATTGTTGATTTTATGGATAGAAGAAGAGGCCATAAACCAAGGGATGCAGCTAGCAAAGGCAAATAAATAGATTTTCCCCTAGAAGCTTCAGAAAGAACTCAGCCCTGCTGACCCATTTTAAATTTCTGACTTCCAGAACTGTAAGAACACCAATTGGTATTGTTTTAAGCCACTAAGTTTATACTAATTTGTTACAACAGCTATAGAAAATGATTGTACTCCCCTACTAGAGTATGATTTTAATGAGGACAAAAACTATGTTTGTTCTGTTCACCGTCGTAACCCCAACATACTGTATAATACCTGGCACAGAGCAAGACCTCAGTTAATATAGCTTTGGTTAAATAAATTAATGAAGCCTAGGTATGCCTTACGTACAATTCTCTTTCCATAATGCCCCTCAATGTGGGGTGACATTTTATTCAAGGGGATGAGCTCAAAGGAAGCTGACACCTTCCTCGCCAGCACCTGATAGGAGAGAGAAGCTGGAAGCCTGTGAATACCACCTACATCTTTTTATTTCTCGTAAATGAGGCCTGTGGACTCTTATATTAATCACCTATTGGGCCAGGTAGGATGGCTTATTCATATAAATCTTAGTACTCTGATAAGTCAAGGTGAAAGGATCACTTGACATCAGGAGTGCGAAACTAGCCTGAGAAAGAGCAAGATTCTGTATTTACCAAAATTAGAAAAAAAATTAGCTGGGCACGATGGCATACACCTATAGTCCTGGGCACCTGAGAGTCTAAGGCAGAAGGATTGCTTGAGCCCGGGAGTTTGAGGCTGCAGTGAGCTATGATAATGCCACTGCACTCTACCTAGGATGACAGAGTGAGACCCTGTCTCAAAAAAAAATCACCTGTGTATTTATATAAGAATGTACAAATATTCTCATTTCACACATGCACACACTGATTCTCATTCAAAAACCTTTTTTGGGGCACCTGGTATGCAATGCCAGGATCTTGTACATATGTTATTTGTGCATATTGATAATAATGGCCTGTTTTCTCACATGTTATTTCTTATTGTGTCATTATTTGTTCCTTACTTTGGTGGGGTAGGAATTCCTACCCCTACTATGAATAAGCTAAGAGAAGGTATGAGCCCTGCCCAAGGCCATACATCCAGTGAAATAAGAGCTGAACTAGAACCTAGCTCTCCAGACTCCAAATCCAATAACATTTTTTTAACTACCACCTACTTCCATGGCTCCCTTACACACAAACTCACATCCATTGCCCCTATTTTATCTCTTCTATTAGATAACATCCTGACCATTTCCATCTTCTCCATGCTAAAGTGATAACACCCTGGTTTTTATTTATTTATTTATTTATTTATTATTTTTTTGAGACAGAGTCTCACTATGTTGCCCTCAGTAGAGAGCTGTGGCATCACAGCTCACAGCAACCTCAAACTCTTGGGCATAAGTGATTCTCTTGCCTCAGCCTCCCAAGTAGCTGGGACTACAACCACCAACCACAATGCCCAGCCATTTTTTGTTGTTGTTGTTGTTGTTGTTGTTGTTGTTGTCATAATTGTCATTTGGCAGACCCAGGTTTGGTTGGAACCCATCCAGCTCCAGTGTAGGTGGCTGGTGCCCTAGCTGCGGAGCTACAGGCGCCGAGCCCACTCTGATTTTTAGAAACCATTTTTTCTCCATTTTCTTAATGGTAAAAAGAAGCTTTAAGTTGATAGAAAATTCAGAGGATTTGACATCTTAGACTAGCTTTGAGTGCTTACTTGGAGACTTATGGGCAATGTGATCTTTGGCATTGCTTTCCCCATCCATAGCTAAGCCCCACCTCTCATTTGCACACCTCTCCTTTTAAATGCAGCTGGATTTCTCTAGTCAGACTGTTATCTTCATTGCCCATGCTCACTCACCCTCTGCATGCACAAAAATGCTCAACAACAACTATGATCAGTGTTTGTTGAGTGCTTATTATGTGTCAGGCACTTTGCTGAGTACTTGATATGCATTACCATTTCACTTAATCCTCAACAAAAACTCAAATAATAGAAATTATCCTCATGTTATAGATGAGGAAACTGAAGCTGAGAGAGAGCAAGTAACTTGCCTAAGATCACTGGCACCTGAGGATGGCAGAATATGAGCCCAGATGTTCTGATGGATGGCCCACACTCTTAACCACTATACTTCCTCAGCTTTTCTATATTCACACACACACACACACACAGAGACACACACACAATACCCTGCCCATTCATACCTTAGAGACTTTCCTTTAGCTATTCCTACTGTGGTTTGAATTTTTATGTCTTTTCTAAATTCATATAGAAACTTAATCTCCAGTACAACAGTATTAAAAGGAGGATTAGGGTGGAGGTAATTAAACCCCCTTTTTGCCCTTCTGTCCATTATGCTAGCTGAGGAGAGGACATAGTGTTCAAGGTGCCATCCTGGAAGCAGATACCAAGCCCTCACCAGGCACTGAACCTGTCAGTGTCTTGATCTTGAACTCCCTAGCCTCCAGAATTTTGGTTTGGGGGTTAAATTTCTACTATTTATAAGTTACTCAACATCAGATATTTTGTTATAGCAAAACAAAAGACTAAGAAAGTGGTGATAGGGTTTTAAGGGAAAGAGAGTAATAAAGATGATGCATTGAGACAAGGAACAGGATTTATACAGTCAAAGAACCAAAATAAATCATGGATATTTATAGATCTAAAAAGAGATTGGTGAGTCTTGAGCACTAAATCCATGTGGCAAATAGGCACCAACTCACAGCTATCTCCACTTCAGCGTTTCTGAAAACCTTTCTGATACTCCCTGTTAAACCTGTCCCCTCCAGAAACCTATGAGTCATACTTAACACCTCCTTTTCCCTCACCCCTCTCCCATTTTAACCTATTGCCAAGTCCTATCAATGAGTCTTCCTAAATAGCTCTTGTATCTGCCTGCTTCTCTCCATCACTACTGTCACTGCCTGGTCCTAGCTAAGTCAGATGAACTATGGCAGCAGGTTCATAAATGATCTCCCCACATTCTTTCTGGCTCTCCTCCAATCTATTCTCTACAAAGGAGCCAGAGGAATCTTTTAAACATATAAAATTGGCCAGGTGTGGTGGCTCACACCTGTAATCCCAGCACTCAGAGAGGCCAAGGTGGGTGGATTGCTTGAGCTCAAGAGTTCAAGACCTGCCTTGAGCAAGAGCAAGACCCTATCTCTACTAAAAATAGAAAAATTAGCCAGGCATTGTGACTGGTACCTGTAGTCCTGGTTACTTGGGAAACTAAGGCAAGAGGATTGCTTGCGCCCAAGTGATTGACATTTCCTTGAGCTATGATGACACCATGGCACTCAACCCAGAGTGACAGAGTGAGATCCTAATAAACAAACAAACAAGCAAAATCATGCCACTCCCCAGCTTAAAAGCCTTAATGACTTCTCCCTTTTGCCCTTACGATGAAGAACAGAATCTTTGTCATGGGCTATGTTAACCAGTTGATGAAAATATTTCAAATTGTATATAAAAATAGCACACTTTACCCCATGACAGTATTAATGTACACAGCTATGATTTAATAAATAAAAAAAATATAAAAGCTCTTTATGGTCTGGCTCCTGCCTACCTCTCTAGGCTATCTCTGAACCATCCCCCTGTTACTGCTTGAACGTGCCACCTCTGGCATATGGGGCTGGCGCCCTACTCCTTTGAGCCACAGGTGCTGCCCCACACTGACCTTCTTTATGCCTCTAAACTCTGCCATGCTTACTCCAGCCCATCCCCCATCAAAGCCTTTGCATACTATTTATTCTGCAGAAAAGTACATGTTTCCCTATCCTCACCAATTACCTAGTTAGCACTAATCTAGTCCTTCCTTCAGATCAAATATTACTTCTTGTGGAACTGCTGCCATATGTTCTTAGAGAACTCACCATCCTTCTAGGAACTTACACAGTTTTCAATTATATATTTATTTGAATCTTGAGTTGATTAATGCTATTTCCTCTAGTAGGATGTAAGTTCCATGAAGGCAGGAACAGTGTCTGTTTGTTATCACTATTAAATGCCAGTGCCTAGCACAGGGATTAGCATACAGTATAGTTGGTACTGAATGAACACAAATGCATGAGAGTTGGTAAATTCGCAAAGGATGTTGCACCTCATACTAAGCATCTTGACTGTTATCCTCAAGGAGGTATTGAGCATTCTGAGGAACTGATGATTATTTTAAAGAAAGGGAGTGACTTGTTCAGGTTTTGTTTTTAGAAAGGATAATATTGTAGGCTAAAGGAAGACAGAGTAGAGTATATTAGATGGGGTGGGGATATGGAGCTCAATTTGGAAGCCATAATAATAGATAAGGCAAAAATATAATGAGCAACCAAGCTATTTTATCTCCTGTGGGCCAGCCCTCTCTCAACTTATCCATCTCTTTACTCATTCCACAAATTATTTATGGTAACACACCACAGGAAAGCAATAAAAGTATAAAAATAAATTATAATTTTAAAATCAGAATGAGAATATTCAGGATCAGGAAGTCAAAACTGAGGAACTCTGTTGATGGAGCAAGGTAGGAGTAAAGTATAGTTGTGGAAACTACTAGGGTTTATGCAAGTGAGCTGTAAATTTGACTCTAAGGATCCTGAAGTCCATGTAAAAACAGAAACTCAGTTTTTAGTGTAGGAAAGGAAAAGTAATACTCATTTTTCAGTTCTGGACTTAGATGGTAGTACAAGTTGAATATCCCTTACCTGAAATACTTGAGGCCAGCCATGTTTTGGTTGGGGACTTTTCTGGATTTTAGAGTGCTTGTTTTATACCAGTTGAGCATCACTAATTCAAAAATCTGAAATCCCAAATGCTTCAATAAGCATTTCTTTTGAGCATCAAATTGATACTCAGAATGTTTGGATTTTGGAGCATTTCCTATTAGTGATGTTCAAACTGTTTTAGAAATGGAAAGAACAGGATAAATTAGAGAGAGATTAAAGAGATAGAGTAGGACTTAGTGATTAGAAGCCTAAGAAAAGGACCAGTTTGTGAAATAGAAGGAAGAGGATGAAGTTTTTGGACACCATGAATTTGAAGTAGCCATAAATCATCAAAGTAGAGAGGCCCAAGAGGTAGTTGATCAGTCTCATCTCAATATTCCCACCCAAATCTCTGCTCTCTCTTATCCCATCATGTATTTTCTCTATGTGGGATCCACACCTAAGCATCCTCATGTGGGCTCAAAGCTCTGTGCCTCCAAGGCCTCTGTTCGCTCAATTTTATAATCCTTTTCCACCTAACCATCTTCTACTCAGCCTTCATGACCTAAATCAATCGTGAGGTTTTTTTTTTTTTTTTTTTTTTTTTTTGTGAAAGCTATCTCCTTCTCACCCCTCCACAAAAATTCTCTTTATTCTCAATGTTTTGGACACCCAGCTATCCCAAAAACATGGTTCAGGGAAATTCTGTGAGGCAGAAAGAAAGAAAACTCTGTCTCCTGGAAGTGATCAAGAAATACAGTAATGTCTCAGGGTATAAAAATCAATGTCTTCAAATCAGTAGCCTTTGTATATGCCAATAACAATCAAGTTGAGAAGGGCAGCACCTATGGCTCAGTGAGTAGGGTGCTGGCTCTATATACCAAGGGTGGCGGGTTCAAACCTGGCCCTGGCCAAACTGCAACAAAAAATAGCTGGGTGTTGTGGTGGGCGCCTGTAGTCCCAGCTACTTGGGAGGCTGAGGCAAAAGAATCACCTAAACCCAGGAGTTGGAGGTTGCTGTGAGCTGTGATGTTACAGCACTCTACCCAGGGCAATAAAGTGAAACTCTGTCTCTAAACAAACAAACAAACAAACAAAAAAACAATCAAGTTGAGAATCTAATCAAAGGCTCAATTTACTTCACATTAGCTTCAAAGTAAATGAAATACCTAGGAATATACCTAACAAAAGAGGTGAAGGAACTCTACAAAGAGAATGATATGCTAAGAAAAGAAATAGCAGAAGACATTAACAAATGTAAGAACATACCACATTCTTGTCTTGGAAGAATGAACACTGTTAAAATGTCTATTCTACCCAAAGCAATCTATAAACAATGCAATCCACATTAAAATACTAAGGTCATATTTTGAAGAAATGGAAAAAATAGTTCTTCATTTTGTATGGAACCAGAAAAGACTATATAGCCATGCAATTTTTAGTAACAAAAACGAAGCCAGAGGCATCACTTTAACAGACTTTAGGCTATATTACAAGACCACAATGATCAAAACAGTATGGTATTGGCAAAATATAGAGACATAGACATATGGAACCAAATTGAAAACCATGAGATGAAACTCATCTCTTATAGCCATCTGATATTTGATAAACCAAAAAAAAAAAATGCATACACTAGGGAAAAGAATCTCTAGTCAATAAATTATGCTGGGAGAACTGGATAACCTCATGTAAAAGACTGAAATTGGACCTGCACCTTCTACTACTTACAGAAATTGACTCAAGATGGATAAAACCTTTAAATATAAGTCAGGAAACAATAGAACTCCTAGAAGATAGTGTGAGGCAAACTCTTGAGGATGTTGGCCTGGGGAAAGATTTCATGAAGAAGACTTCTATGGCAATCACAACAACAACAAGGATTTAATTAAAATGAAAAGTTTTGGCACAGCTAAGGATATAACAATTAAAGCAAATAGACTACCTTAAGAATGGGAAAATATTTTCATGTTACTAATCTGACAAAGGCTTGATACCTAGGCTATATAGAGAACTCAAATTAATCAACAAAAAAAGACCAAAACAATCCCATATATCACTGGTCAAGAGACAAGAATAGAATTCTTTTTGAGGAAGACAGATGCATGTCTAATAAACATATGAAAAAATGCTCATTGTCCCTAATTATCAGAGAAATGCAAATCAAAACCAACCTGAAATATATCACCTAACCCCAGTAAGATTAGCCCACATCACAAAGTCCCAAAGTTGCAGATGCTGGTGTGGATGTGAAGAGAGAGGAACACTTTTACACTGTTGATGGGACTGCAAACTCATACAGCCTCATTGGAAAGAAGTATGAAGAATCCTAAAAGAACTCAAACTAGACCTCTCTATTTCACCCCACAGTCCCACTACTAGGTATCTACTCAGAAGAAAAGAAAAATCATTTTATCATAGATTTTTCATTGTAGTTCAATTTACAATTGCCAAGATGTGGAAACAACCTAAATGCCCAACAACTCTGGAGTGGATTAACACATTGTAGTATATGTATACCATGGAATACAATTTAGCCATAAAAATAAGGTGACTTCACATCTTTTGTAGTAACCTGGATGGAGTTGAAGCACATTTTTTCTGAAAAAAGTATCACAGGTATGGAAAAACAAATATACAATGCATTCAATACTAATATGAAGTCAGTAGACAATTTAATTCATGCCCACAAAGAAGAAAAATTCATTTCAATTGAAGTTGGGGGGAGGGGAAAATAAGGAAGGGGGCTGGGGAGGAGAGGGGATTGGTGTGCTCCCACTTAATGAGCACAATGTAGGGGTATAAGGCACACCTTTTGGGTGCAGGACACAACTATAAGATGAACTCTACCTAACAAATTCAAATATTGTAATCTGGTTGTTAGTACCCTCACATTAACCTGAAATTAAAAAAGAAAAGAGATAACTCTGCTATGGAGACCTAGAAGGGGAGGGATCATTACATGAAGTCCAAAAGAGAAATGGGAAAAACTCCACTAATGCCAGTGGGAATAAGAACCTAAGTAAATATCTTGAGAGATGCATTGCCAGGGGCAGAACAGAAGGATCTTGGGCTAGAGGAGCCTGGGAAGCACACTTGGTAAGAAGCACCTTAAAGGCCTTCTAGCCTGGGCCCAGAGTCTACATGGCTTATCCTAGAGGAAGCCCAGACAGGGGAAGATGGGGCTGGGTCTTCTCCCAGCCCAGTATCTCAGAAATGAGTCAGGGCTAGGTGTCAGCTCCAGTACTCAGTATTAGCTTTATTCTGTGAGTGAAGGTAATTCTGTAACTTTACCACTGTTGTGTTAATCCTTCTCTGTTTGTCCTGGAATCACAAGTAGTTAAACAGTATTAAATATCTAACCCTAGTTTAAAACCCGTCAAAGATGTTCTGAGAAACACAGGCTAAAGTCCAATCTCCTTAGCAGGACATATATGATCAGCCTCATCTCCTGTCCAAGTACTCATGCTGTCCAGTCAGACCACCACCTGACTGGACCAAAAAGCCATGTTTTCTGTTTCCTCTGGGCTATTGGACATGCTATACCCACTGCCCAGAATTTTCTTCCCCTGATGGGTTCTCCTATTTACTTGGAGAACTATGACTACTTTTCTTCTAGTCTCAGCTCACCTCATTTGAGTTCTCCTTGATCATAGCTACTTCCCCTGTCCAAGTTCCGTTCTCCTACCCTGAGCTCCCACAGCCCCTTGAGTTTGTTTTTCTCTTTGTATTCAGAGACTTTTTGTGAAATAAGTGAAAATACAATGCCCCAAAAAGGCCATATGGGCTTATAGGGGCTAAAAAGGTGGTTGGGCAGTGATATTGAACCCCAGCTCTGCTGCTAATGAAATGTATGATCTTTAATCAGTCATTTTACTTCTCTAGGCCTCCATCACTCCATCTGTTTGATGGTGGCATATAGCTGAGGACTAAGAGGTGTTTGTGGTTCCTTCCAGCTCTTATATCCTAAGGTTTGGGGGAAGAGGTAAAGGAACCTATGAGAGGGGAGAAAGGAATAAATAAGAGCCAGGCTGCCACCTCAAAAGATGTTACAGATGTAACTAGCAGGCATCCTATGATTTTTTCAGCCTGGAAGGTACTGCTCATTATTTACAATATTCCATTCAAACATGTTTTACGGATCACTGAGCCCTTTCATTAACATTATTCTATTTTACAGCTGCAGATGAGAGAGGGCAGAACAACCTTTAAAGGCTATAGCCCTGCTTCACATAAAATGAAAACTGAGAGAAAGAAAGAAGTGGTTATATGAATCAGTGCTCAAATTATTTAAGGTTTAAACACTTGCAGTCTACCTGTGTAGAGTGACCAACATTTCCAGTTTGCTAAGGAGGTGAAACTTTCCATTTTAAAACCCAGAAAGTCCCAGGCAAACCAAAACATTTGGTCACCCTACACAAGACACTAGTGCCGAGCCCTCAGTCACCTTTGAGGCAAGGGGTTGTAGCTGGAGAGTGATGGAGTAGTACCATCCCTTCCCCATGGGTCCTTCCCTATAGGAAACAGGAAGCTAAATTTCAGACCTTGTGTGTTCTCCCTAAAGCTATATAACATCTGACTAGGTTTCTCTAGATTCAGTGGCTCATAGCCATGGCTGCATGTTAGAATCACTTGAGAAGTTGTACAAAAATAACTCTGCCCATACCCCACCCCAGAGCAATTAAATCCAAGCCTTATAGCTTGAGAAATACTGAAGCCTGCCACAGGCATTGATTTTTTTTTTTTTTTGGCATCGGTATTTTTATAAGCTCTCTGGGTGGTTCCAATGTGTTGCCAAGCCTACGAATGACTGAGTCTAGTGGTTCTAAGCTTTAATCACAGAGTACTTGGGATCGTGGACAGAAAAACTATACCCTACCTAAAGGATTCCTCCCCCTCCTGCCTTGCCCAGCCTCCCAGCATAGAAAACTTCCTCTAGATACTCAGAAAAAGTCCTATGCAGAATACAGAAATCTTCCTCCACTCTTCTTTCCTGGCAGCTTAAGGTGATCCCCTTCCCGGAATTATTGGCATTTTTGCAAAGGAATTTTGGAAAGCATTCAAGATTCAAAGGACAAAGCACTAACAACAACAACAAAAAAAAGCAGACATTTGGGAGGTGTCTTTAAACAGAAGGATAGGACTAGTGGCCTTGGAATCATGCCATGTAGATAACCTCTTATCTATTCAGCCTAATAATGGGGCTAATTTAAATTCTCTGATACAAAAAGTGAGAAGAGGAGGAGGGAGTTCCAATCTCAGTCATAGAATCCCTGCAGTTTCCACAGGTCAGTTGGATGCTATGGGAGAAGGGAAGGGCAGGTGGGGCAGGGAGGGGTCAGGGAGATCTCTTCAGAGGATAAAGTTGGGAAGCCAGGCTGACTGTGGCCTTTGCTGCAACTCACTGAAGGTTCCACTGGGGTCTTCCTTTTCCCATCAGCCTCAGGGAGACAGTGCAAGTCTGCCACATTTATTAAGTCTGAGACTCTCAAAAACTACAAAGGAATGAACTCTCAGATCATCTAACTGACTCCTGAACCATCTCCTTACACACCTCCAGTAATCCTATCTAGATAGCCTACTCAATTACAGACCTGTGACATTCAAAGAGATTATTTCATTTAAGTCAAAATCTGTTTCCCTGGGATTTCTGTCCTCTCTAGCCCCAGATCCTTCAACTGTTTTCCCTAACTTGTTTTCTGCTCCCTCTCAGCCTACCTGCACTTTTTTTTCCATGCCAAAACTGACCCTGGAGGATTCTTCCAAATGTAGAAATAAGCTGTCACCTTCCTTCTTCTAGAAATATTTTTATTAATATAATCGAGAATAAACACACATACATAGACACCCCTCACAATTTACACTCTATGACCTGCTTTTTTTTTTTTTTTTTGATACAGAGCCTCAAGCTGTACCGCTGGGTAGAGTGTCGTGGCATTGTAGCAGGAAACCGATGCAGACAGAAGACTCCAGGCACCAGTTGATTAGAGGAAGTGGGTTTATTTGGCTGTGGATACTCAGAACACCAGCGTGTCTCCAAAACCAAGCCCCCCCAACTCAATCTCTTGCCTCTCTTTTATCCACTTTTCAGGGTGGGAGTGCACATGAGGGTCATACAACAGAGAGAGAGACATGACATCATCTTCAAGGTCCTGGGCTCAAGGGGGAAGGTCAGATTCATCACATCCTTGAAACCGGTCGGACCACCTGCCCTCAAAGGCGATGGAAGTTCAGGGAAGTTACTAGGTTACAATCTAGGCCCCGTGTATGTCAAGGAAGAAACATACAGACAACAGAGATGTGTGCAGCTTGGCTGAGGCCTGCACAGGGCGGCTAGGACAGATTCTTTTAGTTCTACTTTTACTTTCTTGCCTCAGCATCACAGTTCACAGCAACCTCCAACTCCTGGGCCCAAGCGAGTCTCCTGCCTCCACCTCCCAAGTAGCTGGGACCACAGGCGCCCGCCACAACAAATGGCTATTTTTTTTTTTTTTTTTGGTTGCAGCCATCATTGTTGTTTGGCGGGCCCAGACTGGATTCAAACCCGCCATCTTAGGTGTATGTGGCTGGCACCTTAGCCACTTGAGCCACAGGCACTGAGCCTATGACCTGCTTTATAACCTGAGTTTTTTTACTCAACAGTATTCTTGGGCATCTGTACTCTAGAGTTCTAGTTCTATATATGTAAATAACACCCTAATAAATCCTTTGATAGCTTGGGGTGTTTTCAATTTTGCACTATCAAATAACATTATGATGAATAATCATAATGAATATATCTCTACATACTCATCCATATTTCTCCTCAAGAGTGAAAGGGAAAACAAACTTTAAATTTTGATACACGTTTTCAGTTATCAGAGAGTTTTCTAACTTCTATTTTCTTGAGCAATGCATGCACGTACTTTTATCCCCACACACTCATCAACACAGGATATCATCAGTCAGTGTAATCTCTATCAGTATACTAGAATGAAAAAAACTCCTTTATCTTTATTTTAATGATTTATTTACTATTGAGGAATTACTAGTGAGGATAAGCATCTTTTCATGTTACATTAGTCATATATATATATACATATACATATGTATATACTCTCTCTCTCTCTCTCTATATATATATATATAAAGAGAGAGACAGAGACAGAGAGAGAATCTCACTGTTTTGCTCAGGATGAAGTGCAATGGTCAATCAGAGCTCACCGTAACCTCAAACTCCTGGGCCTCAAGGTATTTCCCTCACCTTGGCCTCCTGGATAACTATGACTATATAGTTATAGTCATCTAGCTAATTATTTTTTTATCTTTTATAGAGATAGGTTTGCACTTTGTTGCCCTGGTTAGTCTTGAACTCCTGGCCTCAAGCAATCCTTCCACCTCAGCATCCCAAATTGCTGGGGTTATAGGCATGAGCCACTATGCCTGGCTATATATTTATTTTTTTTATAGATTGTTGACTCATATCCATTGCCTGATCTGTTCTGAAGTGTTCTCATTTTATTATTGATTTATAGTATTTCTTTTAAGGATATATTTTAAGAATGCCAGCCTCTTGTATGTCAAATATCTTACTTTTTTTTCACAGTTTGTTCTTTGTCTTTTTCCTTTGCTTTAATTTAATTTTTGAACACAAACTGTTTTCTTAATTTTATGTAGTCAACACTACAATATTTCTCTTATCATTTCTCCTTTTCTACCAAGATTATAAAAATATTAATCTGAATTCTGGAAAGATGGTCGACTGGTAGCAATGCTAAGCAGAGGCTCCTGAGCAGAGGAAGACAAACTGGAAGGAATTGGACTCTATGAAGCCAAAGGTGGGGAGGTGAGCCAACAACGAAGTTCGGCAAGCTGTAACTCCAAGGAAGAGAATTCAAGAAAACAAATTTCAAGTACAAAACCTAGTGACTAGAGGATGGGAGACCCCTCCCCCAAGCAGGAGACCTGTTGCAGGATATCTACAAATGAGCAGGGAACAAAAGACCTCTCATTTTACCTCTCTCACTGGAGAGAACCACTAAACTTCAGGTCTCTTTCTCCAGACAGGTCCCACTTGTGAACCTAGACACTGCCCTGCCAGGTATAAAATTGAACAGATATTTTCCCCCACAAGTCCAACTTCCCAGTCCACCCTTCCCCCTCACAGAGTGGTCTGAAATTCTGTCCCCTGCAGAACACAGAATGTTTGGTCTTATCC
Source organism: Otolemur garnettii (assembly GCF_000181295.1). Lineage (NCBI taxonomy): Eukaryota > Metazoa > Chordata > Mammalia > Primates > Galagidae > Otolemur > Otolemur garnettii. The sequence goes on from NW_003852677.1 coordinate 205,389, forward strand.
TGAGAGATCTGGGCATAGTGTGGACCACCAACCATCACGATAGAATCTGCAACTAATGGGTAAGAAAGAGGGTGTGGGAAGAGAGGGACACTTGTCAGGAAGAGGAGCAGTTCCCTGGTTATGACTATGCCCAGCCAGTGGTAGTGTTGATCCTTGGTTTGGGCTGTGTCTGGTGAGAGAGGGTGTAGAACCTCTGGCTCTGATGGCACCCACAGTGGGAGAGTTGTTGCCTCATGTGGACTGAGTTTGGCAGAAAGGGCTGGTCCCCAGCCCCTGTTGGGCCTGTGAGCAGAGGCTTGCTCATGTACTTAGGCCTGAGAGCAAGGGTGTGGTCCCCTGATTCCAACAGAACCCTTAAGCAGTGGCTTGCTGGGTATGAACCAAGGCCTGAGGGCTAGGGCGTGGTCCCCTGTCTCCACTGAGGCTGGTGAGGAGAGGCTTACCGGGTGAGGACTGAGACCTATGGGCAGGGTGTGGTGCCCTGACTCTGAAAGAGCCTGTGAACAGAGGCTTGCCAGGCAGTGGACTGAGAATGACAGGCCGAGGCGTGGTCCCCTGACTCCAACTGGTCTGGCAAACAGAAGTTAGCTGGGTGTGAAATGAGACCGGATGGTGAGGCCAGTGCCCTGACTCCAACAGAGCCTGCAAACAGAGGCTTGCCAGGCAGTGGACTGAGACTGGCAGGTGGGGGCATGTTTCCTTGACTCCAACTGGTCTGGCAAGCAGAGGCCAGCTGGGTGTGGACTGAAACCAGTGGGTGGGGATGTGATCCCTGGCTCCAAATGAGCCTGTGAGCAGAGAAGTGGACAACAGTGTGGATGGAGTCTGGTGAGTGGGAATGTAGATCTCTGGCCCCAATTGTGCTGTTGAAGACCCTTGAACCCCTATCTGTTGAGCAGGGTTTGCACTGCCTCAGACCATTTAACTGGAACCTGTGTTTGGGGCTATCCACTCGGGGACATTCTGAGGTTGATATTTGAAATTCTGTAGTGGAAAAGAACTAAAGGGTGGGGGCTGGGTACCACAGCTGTTTGTATCTCTTCACAGTCGATATTTATACCTAATACTGTGGCTTCTTAGGATAGGGTAGAGGATGGCTGATATCAAAACAGAGGTGGTTTGTGCTATCTCACCAAGTAGGTCCTCAGAGTCTCCAGCCAAAACTCTGATAGGTGCCTTTGTAAGGTTGTAGGAGATAAAGACACAGTTACAAAGCCTAGTGCTTTGGTAAGGGCAATCTCTGCTACCTGGGAACCCCAATTCAATCTCACCCTACCAGTTCTAATAACCAAATGGTGGAAAATAAACATGGTGTGGACTCAACAGAAGAAATATGGCAACATGAATAACCACAGTAGATCAACTCCCCCCAAGAAATGACAAAGGAGATACAACTGAAGATGCCATGCATAGACAAATGGCAGCAATGTCAGAAGTCAAATTCAGAATATAGATTGCAAATATAATAAATAGAATGGAAGAAAAGATAGAAATTGAATTCCAAAGAGTAGTTCTAAAGTTGTCTCAAGAAATTAATGAATTCAAAGCCCAAGTCACCAAAGATACAGATATAATGAGAAAAGAGATAGCAGAACTCAAAGAAATGAAAAAGTTATTTAAGGAACTCCAAGATATAGTAGAATCCCTCCATAATACAGTTGACCAAGCAGAAGAAAGGAACTCTGAAACTGAAGACAAAGCTTTTGAACGTTCCCAAATACTCAAAAAGGAAGACAAATGGAGAGCAAAAACTGATCATTCCCTGAGAAAGTTGTGAGATCACTCCAAAAGATCAAACATTCGTCTTATAGGAATTCCTGAAGGAGAAAAAGATGGCCCTAAAGGGGCCCTAAAGGTGCAGATGCTCTACTGCAAGAGATTTTGGAGGAGAATTTCCAAAGTGTTGCAAGAGATACAGAACTTGTTTTTTCCTTGCTAATACGTTTAAGTTTTCTGTGGAGTCTGGTTATTAAACCTTTGTCGAAGACATAGCCAGCGAATATCTTCTCCCTCTCTAAGGGCTGTTTACCTGCTTTATTTACTATGTTCTTGGCTGTGCAGAAACTTTTAAGTTTGATCAGGTCCCAAAGTGTATTTTTGACATTGCGTCAATTGCCCGAGGGGACCTCCTCATAAAATTTTCGCCCAAGCCAATTTCTTCAAGTGTTTTCCCTACACTTTCTTCTAGCATTTTTATAGTTTGATGTCTTAAGTTTAAATCTTTAATCTAGTGAGAGTCTATTTTAGTTAATGGTGAAATGTGTGGGTCTAGTTTCAGTCTTCTACAGGTCACCATCCAGTTAGTCCTGCACCATTTGTTAAATAGGGAATCTTTTCCCCACTCAATATTTTTAATTGGCTTGTCAAAGATCAGACAACAGTAGGTGGGGGAGGTAAGAGGGGGTGGATGAGGGAGGGAGGGTGATTGGCGGGGTCACTTCTATGGTTTATCTTACAAGGGTACAAGTGAATCTTTCTAAAAGCAGAGTATGAATGTCTTAACTCAATAACTAAGAAAATGACATGAAGGTTATGTTAACCAGTTTGACGAGAGTATTTCAAAATGTATATGAAAACAGCACACCGTACCCCATGATTGCATTAATGTACACAGTTATGCTATAAGAAATTTTAAAAAATGGGAAAAAAAGAGATGCAGAACTTCAGAGAACAGACAGTTTCAGAACCCCAGCAAGACTCAATCCAAATAAAAGATCTCCTAGAAACATTGTGATTAACTTTGCCAAAGTTGAGACAAAGGAGAAAATTCTGTAAGCAGCCAGACATAAGAAAATTATCACATACAAAAGGAGAAGTATCATAATGACTGTAGATTTCTCAGTTGAAAAGTTCCAAGCCAGAAAAGAGGGTCATCAAACTTCAGTCTCCTAAAACAAAACAACTTCCATTCCAGGATCCTGTATCCAGCTAAAGTGAGTTTCATTTGAGATGGAGAAATCAAATACTTTAATGACCTACACATGTTGAAGAAATTTGCCATAACTAAACCAGCTCTCCAGGATATTCTCAGACCCATCCTCCACAATGACCAGTACAATGCTCTACCCTCATAGTAAACACACCCAGAAATTTTTGAACAAATCCCAACTTCCACAGTGGTGAAAGGATTAATAATGTTCACTGGACATCTGAAAATCATGACACCCAAAACACAACAAGGCTTATCAATTCTCTTAATTAATGTGAATGGTTTAAATTATCCTCTAAAAAGACATAGGCTGGCTGGCTGAATACATAAACTCAGACCAGATATCTGCTGCATACAAGAATCTCATCTTACCTTAAAAGACAAAAATAGACTCAGGGAGAAGGGATGGACTTGTATAATACAGGCAAATTAAAGCCAGAAAAAAGCAGGGGTTGTAATTTTAGTAGCAGATACACTTGGCCTTAAACCAACAAAGACAAAGAAAGATAAGGAAGGTTACTATATATTTGTTAAGGGAAACATGAAACAGGAAGAGATTTTGATAATTCATATTTATGCACTCTACCAGAATGTTCCTCAATTCATAAAGCAGACCCTAATGGATATGAACAACTTGATATCTTCCTGCACTATAATAGTTGGGGATTGTAACACCCCTTTGACAATTTTAGATAGATCCTTCAAGAAGAAACTAAACAAAGAAATATTAGACTTAAACCTGACCCTAGAACAAATGGACTTTACAGACCTCTATAGAACATTTCACCCTAATAAAACTGAAGATACATTCTTTTCATCAGCCCCCCGGGTCATCCTCCAAAATAGATCATATCCTAGGACACAAGTCTAAAAGTATAGCAAATTTAAAAGTATAGAAATTGTTCCTTGTATCTTCTCAGAGCACCATGGAATAAAAGTTGAACTCAATAGCAACGGGAATCTTCATACTCAAACAAAGTCATGGAAGCTAAATAATCTTAGGTTGAATGATAGCTGGGTCTAAGATGAGAAGAAGGAAATCACCAATTTTGGGGAACGAAATGATAACAAAGATGCAAATTATCAAAAGCTGGGGGATACTGCAAAGGCAGTCCTAAAAGGGAAATTTACAGCATTGGAAGCCTTCATCAAGACAACAGAAAGAGAGGAAGCAAACAACTTAATGTATCATCTTAAGAAACTGGAAAAGGAAGACCAGTCCAACCCCAAACCCAACAGAAGAAAAGAAATAAACAAAATTAGGGAAGAATTAAATGAATTTGAAAACAAAACAATCATTCAGAAGATCAATGAAAAAAAGTTGTTTTTTTGAAAAGATTAACAAAATTGATAAACATTTGGCCAACCTAAACAGAAATAGAAGAGTAAAATATCTAATATCATCTATCAAAAATGATAAAGGAGAAATAACAACAGCCACTTCAGAAATTCAAAAAATCCTCAATGATTACTACAAAAATCTGTATTCCCAGAAATATGAAAATCTGAAGGAAGTAGACTAATACCTGGAAGAACACTGCCTTTCTAGACTCAACCAGAAAGAATTAGAAGTCTTGAATATATCTATATAAATCACTGAAATAGCATCAAAAATACTAAATCTCCTGAAAAAGAAAAGTCCAGGACCAGATGGCTTCATATCCAAATTCTGTCAAACCTTTCAAGAGGAACTAGTACCTATATTATACAACCTTTTCAAAGGCATAGAAAAGGAAGGAATCCTTTCCAACACATTCTATGAAGCAAATATCACCCTGATGCCCAAACTGGGAAGGGATCCAACAAAGAAAGAAAATTATAGACCAATATCATTAATGAATATTGATGCCAAAATATTTAATATGATCTTAGCAAACAGAATTCAACAACACATCAAAAAATTATACATCATGATCAAGTTGGTTTTATTCCAGGGTTACAGGGTTTGTTCAACATATGCAAATCTATAAATATAATATATCATATCAATAAAATAAAAAAAACAAAGACCATATGATTATCTCAATTGATGCAGAAAAAGCCTTTGATAGTATCCAGCATCCTTTCCTGATCAGAACACTTAAGAAAATAGGCATAGAAAGGACATTTCTTAAACTGATAGAGGCCATCTACAGCAAACCCACAGCCAATATCATATGGAATGGTGTAAAATTGAAAACGTTTCCAC
>NW_003852677.1:211031-228952 GCF_000181295.1 Otolemur garnettii
ATAAGAACAAATTGGGAGGTATCACATTACTAGACTTCAGGCTATACTATAAATCTATAGTGATCAAAACAGCATGGTACTGGCACAAAAACAGAGTGGTAGATTTATGGAACAGAATAGAGAACCAAGAGATGAACCCAGCTACTTATCATAATTTGATCTTTGAGAAGCCTATCAAAAATATTCAAGGGGGACAAGACTCCCTATTTAACAGATGTGTGAACTGGCTGGCAACCTGTAGAAGACTGAAACTGGACCCACACCTTTCACCATTAACAAAAATTGATTATCACTGGATAAAAGATTTAAACTTAAGATATGAAAATATAAAAATACTAGAAGAGAGTGTGGGGGAAAACAGTTAAAGAAATTGGCCTGGGAGAATATTTTATGAGAAGGACCTCCCCAGGCAATTGAAGCAGCACCAAAAATACATTACTGGGATCTGATCAAACTAAAAAGCTTTTCCACAGCCAAGAGCACAGTAAGTAAAGGAAACACACAACTTTCAGAGTGGGAGAAGAGTTTTTGCAGGTTATGCTTCCAACAGAGGTCTGATAACTAGAATCTACAGAGAACTCAAATTCATCAATAAGAAAAGAATAAATAACCCCATTTCTATGTGGGCAAGAGACTTGAACAGAAACTGTTCTGAGGAAGACAGGTGCATGGCCTACAAACACATGAAAAAATACTCATCATCCTTAATCATCAGAGACATGCAAATCAAAACCACTTCGAGATATTATCTAACTCCAGTAAGATTAGCCCACATTACAAAATCCCCAAACTACAGATGTGAGCATGCATGTGGAGAGAAGGGAATGCTTCTACACTGCTGGTGAGAATGAAGCTAATACAACCTTTTTGGAAAGAAGTTTGTAAAACATTCAAGGAACTAAAAGTAGACCTACTGTTCCATCCTGCAACTCCTCTACTAGGTATATACCTAGGTGATCAAACGTTATTTTACAACAAAGACATTTGCACCAGAACGTTTATTGCAGCCAAATTCATAATAGCCAAGACATTGAAATAGCCCAAGTGCCCATCAACCCATGAATGGATTAAAAAATTATGGTGTATATATACACCATGGAGTACTATGCATCCATAAAAAGATGGAGACTTCACATCTTTTATGTTTACCTGGATGGAGCTGGAACATATTCTTCTTAGTGAAGTATCTCAGGAATGGATAAAAAACAATCCAATGTACTCAATACTACTGTGAAACCAATTTATAATCACTCACACTTGAATGTGAAAAATGAAACACAAGTATGGCTAGTATGAAGGAGGGAAGGGGAGGGAGCGGGGAGTGAGGGGGGGTGGGTTGATAAAGGGAGAGTTAGTAGAGGACCACACCTATGGAGCATATTGCAAGTACAATTTGGATCTATCAGATGTAGAACACAAATGTCTTAATGCTGTAATTGGGTAAATGAGGTAAGTGTTGATTAGTAGGATGTAAGTACTCCAATTTGTACAAACAATCAACACATTGAATCCCATAATGGCATAAATGTACTCATGATCTATGTACAGATGACTTAATAAAAAAATTACTAGAAAAAACTAATGGAAAAAAGTATCCATTGTACTCAATACTACTACGAAATCAATATATAATCACTTACACACTCATGCGAATGGCAAAACACAACTATAGTCCAGAAATTAACAGAAGAGGAGAGAGAGAGGGGAGGGGAGGAGGTATATGGGAGGAGGGAGGGTATTTGGGGGGACCTCCTGTAATGTGCATGATACAAGGGTACATTTCAAAACTATTAAGAAACGAGTATAGGCTCGGCACCTGTGGCTCAACCAGCTAAGGTGCCAGCCACATATACCTGAGCTGGCGGGTTCAAATCCAGCCTGGACCCGCCAAACAATGACGATTGCAACTCCCCCCCCCCAAAAAAAATGGCTGGGTATTGTGGCGGGTGCCTGTGATCCCAGCAACTTGGGAGGCGGAGGCAAGAGACTCGCTTCAGCACAGGAGTTGGAGGTTGCTGTGAGCTATGATGCCATGGCACTCTACCCAGGGTGACAGCTTATATTGAAGCAGTACCCTGAACCTCATAAATGCATCAATGTACAAAGTTATGATTTAATAAAAAATAATAAAATAAAATAAATAAAAATATTAATCCATATTTCCGTCTAGTACAGTGGTTCTCAACCTTCCTAATGCCGCAATACATTTTCATTGTTAAAAAGGGGTAGCAACCTACAGGTTGAGAACCGCTATTCTCGTACATTTAAGCCTTCATTCCAACTACTATGCCTTTCCTCCTCCCTCCTCTGTCCTCCATCAGAACTCACCATCTGGTACCTGTTTCCCTCTTTTCTGCTAGATGACTGATAGATGAAAAGTGATAAACTGAGAAATCTTAATATTAGCCCATCAAGAATGGTGTCCTGACAATTTAATAGGGAATTCTTGGAGAAGCAAGTATAATCCCAAATGAGTATGTGTCTAATTTTGACATTTTTATCACTGAGACCAGTAGGTAAGGAAATAATTTGAAGGCAGCAGATTAAAAGGAGTAGGAAGATGTAAGGAAAAAGGTAACGAACGAGTTTAAAGTTGAACAAATCCGTATTTTGGATTCCAGCACTAGCTGCATAATGTGCAAAATTTAAATATCCTCTCTGAGACCCAGTTTCCACATCCATCAAATGTGAAGAATACCATATGTTCTTTATAGTTATCACCTGTTTTCGATCTGTGTCCTCTTCCTCTGGTCTCATTCACCACTGCACCCCCAGCATTCAACATAGCACCTAGCAAATAGTGCTCAGTAAATATTTGTTATCTGAATTAATGGAAACATGAGAAAGTGGCTGAAAAACAGTCGATACTATGTATAGCAGTTCCTATGCTCATGTTCCCTCTTGGGATAACTCCATAGGTTGGCCTAGCCTTCAGATGTTCCTCATAGAGGAAAGCTCTTACATGGAGGAAAGCTCTTATTTCTTCCAACCTCAAACAGTAAGGGACTGCCTCCTGCTTTCTGAGAAAGTGATATAGCAAAGAATCCCTGGATTAACGAGAATTGGAGGGAAATGGGAACTGCTCTCTTATTTCCTTCCATGGGGCAAATTATGCTATTCAAGGGGTGCCAGTCTTCTCTTAGGTCAGTGTACAATACTCACATATTGACTTAGGATCCAAGAGCTCTGGAGTCATGTCCTTTCCACTTACCAAGCAGACAGCAAGTTTCCAAACTGGGTAATTTAGATTTGGGTCCTGACTCTGCCATTCATTTATGCTGAAACTCATGAAAATTCACTTTCATTTATCTGGACATTTGTTGGTTCTTTTTTTTTAGACGGAGCCTCAAGCTATCCCCCTGGGTAGAGTGCCATGGCATCACAGATCACAGCAACCTCCAACTCCTGGGCTCAAGCGAGTCTCCTGCCTCAGCCTCCCAAGTAGCTGGGACTACAGGCACCCGCCACAATGCCCGGCCATATTTTGGTTGCAGCCATCATTGTTTTTTTGGCAGACCTGGGCTTCAAACCTGCCACCTTAGGTGTATGTGGCTGGCGCCTTAGCTGCTTGAGCCACAGGCACCGAGCCACTTTTGTTGGTTCTTATGGAAAATAGAGCTCATAATACTTGCCCTACATCTCTAATGAGAAGCAAGTAAGATAACTAAAGGTCTTCATATGTGTTTTAGCACTTTATTAATGCAGAGTTACTTCATTGCATCCTCACCACATCACCATGTAGTGAGTATCATGATGCCTGTATAACAGAGCATGAAACTGAAGACTTAGGAAGTGAAATAATTTTCCCAAAGTCACAGAGCTAGGAAATGACAGAGCTGGATGCAAATGCAGGTCTGTCTGATTACAGTTGCTCCTACTGAATGCCAATCACTATGTTGGGCACCAGGGATGCCACCAACAATAATTCTTGGCCCCTCAGGGTATTTATAGTTTAGCAGGGAAACACATGTGTTAAATAGTTGATCAAGGCACAGGGCAATTATACAATTGCAGAAAGGACATAGGAAAATGGTGGAGGGGCATATAATTAAGGCTTACAAAAGAAAAAAGTCTATAAAAAGTTGGAGCTTTATGGCTTGGTGCCTGTAGCTCAGTGAGTCAGGTGCCAGCCACATACTCTGAAGCTGGTGGGTTTGAGCCCAGCCCAGGCCTGCTAAACAACAATGACAACTGCAACCGAAAAATGGCTGGGCATTGTGGTGGGCACCTGTGTGGTGGGTGCCTCACAGCTACTTGGAAGACTGAGGCAAGAGAATCACTTGAGCCCAAGAGTTTGAGGCTGCTGTGAGCTGTGGCACCATGGTACTCTACCAAGGGTGACATAGTGAGACTCTGTCTCAAAAAAAAAAAACAAAAACAAAAACAAAAACAAAAAAACTTGGAGCTTAAGCTGAGACTTGAAGAGTGAGCAAGAATTTTCCACATAGAACAAGGAGGAGAAAATTCATGTTAGGCAGAGGGATCAAAACATACAGAAGCCAGAAGTATGAGAGCGTATATTAAATACCAAACAAACAAACAAAACCTGTTCTACCAAAAAAAAGAACAATAAAATAAATTGCTCAGAATATAACCTAGATGTGGTCTAAAATACATAAGAAAAGTTATGGTTGCCATCTGTTGAGTTTTTAGTCAGTGAAAAAATTATTGAAAACCCATTAAATATACCAAAGCATAACGAAAACAAAAAAGGAAACCCCATGATGTGTTAGGTGCTCTGTCAGGTACTGGTAACATATAGTATGTTAGATGGTGATAAGTGCTAAATAATAAAGCAGGGAAGGGAATGCAAGATGTGGGGTAAGTTGCAAATTTAGGTAAAGAAGTCAGGTCAGGGAAAGCTTCACTGAGAAGGTAGGCTAGGGAGTGGGAAATTTATGGTAGGCAGAAGGACCAGCACATAAAGAAGCCAGCAGTATGATAGCATGTATCAAATACAAAACAAACAAACAAACAAAAAACATGTTCTACCAAGGAAGAACAACCAAATCAGAATAAAATAGAAGTGGTCTAAAATACATAAGAGAAGTTATGGTTATCTTCTACATAACCATAGAAACATGAGGGAAGTTAGGGAAGAAGCAAGATATCTGGAGAAAGAGCATTCCAGACAGAGGAATTGACAAGGGCAAAGGTCCTAAGGTAGGAGCTCATATGTTCTACGAACATCAGGAGACTAAACCATCCTTTTATAGCTAGATTACTGTGGGGTGGAAGAGTGGAGGATAGTAGGGGGATTTGTCAAAGAATTAGGGGGTGAAAAAAAAGAATTAGGAGGTGATTATCTTTTGATAGGAGTAGGACATAGAAAGCTTGAGAAATTTTACTTTTTATTTTACTACGCTGTTCTACCTTCAGGCATGTTTACTTATTTATTTATTTTGAGAGAAAGAGTGGAAAGAATGCCTGGTTAGGATAGTGACAGAAAGTTTGGGAAGTTCCAAACTGAAACACAGCAAGTAAGAGTTTGGAAAGGTAAGTGGGGGATAAATCACAAACAGGCTTCTGTGTAAAACTAAGGGGGGGTTTGGATTCTATCCAGTTGGTACTGGGGGTTAGTGAAGGGTTGCACAGTTATGGCTGCCTTTGCACAAACAGGCTTCTGTGTAAAACTAAGGAGTTTTGGATTCTATCCAATTGGTGATGGGGGTTAGTGAAGGGTTGCACAGTCAAGGCTGCCTTTGCACCTCTACCCTAAAATATAGTAGGTGTCTCTGGCCACTGTAGAAGTTAGATTGCCCAGGAAGAGACTAAAGGCTGAGAAACTAAGCTGCTGCAACAATCCATGCCAGAGGTAGTAAACTGGGACAGAGGTAAAGGGAATGGGTTTAAGAAATTATTATTTTTTCTTTCCTTCTTAAGAGATATCAATAGCCCCCTCTTCACATACAAATACTGAAGGGGCAAGACCAGCTGACCTGTAGGATCACTTCTAGCTGGTATACTTTGGGATATTGGGATTTTATGAACATTATTCACCCTTCTCACTTTCTGTCTGGCTTGAGATCTGCTGCTACTTCTCCTGTCTTCTGTGACTCCATCCTCCATCTGGGGCAGTAATACTATTGTTTTCTCAGTGGCTGATGAGAACTGATAAAAAAATACAGGGCCAACCTCAGTTATTCTATGTTCAGTGAATCCCCTGTCACCCCAGGATGAATGGAGGGGTAGATACATCTTCTGGGATATTTTGAAAGCTTCCAAAAAGAGCCTCAAGGCCTCAGTAAAAGTGTGGGGCCAGGATACCGACTGAAGGTTGGAACTCATAGTCTTTGCCAAGTTCCCACTGCAGGCTCCATTCCCTGGCTGAATAAATTCAGTTTTCCCTCCTTCTTTCTTCACTGTCTTCTAGAGGGCTGCACCCAAGGATGAAAAGTTCAAATTTAGCCCTGAGTTTCCATCATTAACTCCTCCAGAGAAAGAGCCTAGGATGTAGCAATTTATCCTCTCTAAAGGTCATGGTGAGCTCTGGAATGAGAAGGAAAATAAGACAAAGACAGGGAGAAGTTGAGAGTGATACATACCCACAGAGGTTAAGAAACAGAAAGAGAGCCAGGCATGGTGGTTCATGCCTGTAATACTAGCACTCTGGGAGGCCAAGGGAAGTGGATTGCTTTATATCAGGAGTTTGAGAGCAGCCTGAGCAAGAGTGAGACTCCATTTCTACTAAAAATAGAAAAACTAGCCTGGTATCAAGGTAGGTGCTGCAGTCCCAGCTGCACAGGAGGCTGAGGCAGGAGAATCACCTGAACTGAGGAGTTTGAGGTTTCTGGAGCTATGATGACACCATAGCACTCTACCTAGGGTGACAGAGTGAGACTCTGTATTTTAAAAAAAGCAAAGAAAGGAAGAGACCTTGAGGTACAAGTAAGACAGAGAAGGAAGGACAGAGTGGCAGGAAGAAAGAAAGAAAAGATAAGTTACTCAGAGTAGAAAAGAATATAGAAGACAAGAAAATTTTAGAGAGAAAGAGGGTAATAGATACATAGATTAAGAGATATGCAGAGAAAGGGGCAGAATGGGAGCAAAAAAAAAAAAAAATCAGAGAAAAGAAAGGGACCTTTAGTTCCATTTCCCATCTTAAAGTCCTTCATCAAGCCAACAGGCTTTGCCTGGAGGTTTTAGGCACCCTTGAGTGTCCTTGTGTAGCTCAATGCCCCAGCAGTGTTACAAGCTCCCCAAGGCCATAAAAATGCAAGACCCAAAATAAGCATGGCAGTGAATGCAAGCAATCCTTATATTTGCATGGTTCTATCGCCAGGCACTCAAACCTGGCATACACTGTAGATATGTAGATAGTCACCCTCAAAGCAAGTGCACAGAAAACTGACCCCAAATATACTATGTTCTTATTTGATATTTTAAAATACTTTATTATAGTCATAATGAGAAAGATCAAAACACTCATGAACTTCTTTACACTGATTTCACTGGTTTATTATTGTTTTCATTTTGAATTACATATGGGCAGGGACATTACAACCTGTTCATCATCTAGGACTTCTAAAATCTTTATCTTCCCCTTCCTGTCTTCAGCTGACAAAGTAGGGTAATGAAAATAACATGTTCCCTTCCTTGTCCTGTTTCTTTTTTTTAATTTTTATTTATTTATTTTTATTGAATGGTAACTGTGTACATTAATGCACTTCTGGGGTACAGAGTGGTGTTTTCACACACAATCCAAAACACTTCGATCAAACTGGTTAACATAGCCTTCATGCCATTTTCTTAGTTATTGTGTTAAAACGTTCATATTCTACTCATAGAAAGATTCACTTATACCCTTGTAAGATAAACCACAGAAGTGAACCCTCCAATCCCCCTCCCTCCACCCATTACCCCCCTCCCCTTTTCCTCCCCCCTCCCCATATTCTTAGGTTGTTATTAGGTCATAGCTTTCATATAAAAAGGTTTAAATTAATTTCATAATAGGGCTGTGTACACTGGACACTTTTTCTTCCATTCCTGTGATACTTTGCTAAGAAGAACATTTTCCAGCTCCATCCATGTGAACATGAAGGATGTAAAGTGTCAATCTTTCTTTATGGCTGCATAGTATTGATGGTGTACATATACCACAGTTTGTTGATCCATTCGTGGATTGATGGGCACTTGGGCTTCTTCCATGACCTGTATTTTGTGTTCTTAAATGCTCTTCCTTGGATTTACAGCTTGCTGAACGTCTTTCTGGGCTCAGCTCCCCATCTTTGGCTTCAGAGATTCTGATTCCAACCAGTTTTTCTTCCTTTGCTCAGGAGCCTCTGACCAGGGTTGCTACCAGTTGGCCATCTTCTCAGAATCCCCCATTTCAAAGATTCTCTTGCCATCTCTTCTCAGTCAACCTTACTAGAACTAGGATTCTTGAGCCCCTGGATAGAAGTAGAAATTGCTCAGCAAAAAAACTCTCCTTTAGGAAGTGGCGGTTGTAGGGATGCATCAGAAGAAGCAGGGAAGTTAATGAAAGGAATTAGTCAAGAACATGAGAGAGGGATGTGTGGTCTGGTGGTAATGCATTTGTTTAAGAGCCAACTCTGCTGTGCAATTATTGTGTGACATTGGATACATGACTTTATCCTTCTGATATTTAGTCTCCTTATTAGTAAAACAGTACTAACACCCATCATGTTAGAGTTCTTATAAAGTTTACATGAAAATGAGCTTTTGAAAACTACAACTGTGAAAAGAGTTTCTTCCTACTATTGCAAATACTTTTAGAGAATATTATACCTCTATACCTCCTTATAGAAATGAGTCATCTAAGCCTTCGAAGAGGAATATATTTGCCCAACACAACATAGCCAATAAGTGGCAGACTAGACCTAGAATGTAGGTCTCTTGTTCAGTCCATGGCTTTCTGGATTCACTAGAGCAAGAACAGAAGGAAGGAGCAAGAAATTCTGTGGGAAGCATGGGGGAATACAGGGAAAACTAGATAAGAGGGTTAAAGAATGAACATCTGAGTTTATTGTCTTAATAAAAACTGAGATGTGATTAATTGTTTATGGCCATGTTTGGACTCTGGGTTAGAGAAGAATTATAAATATGCCTAATATGTAAAGAACTTTTTGTATCAGAAATCCTTGAAAAGGGAGGATGACCAGCCTACCAGGGACTCAGGGAAGAATCAGCTGTTTGCCAGCAGCTATCTGGACTGGAAGCTCTAGAAGATGAGGAGTGCCAAAAATGCCTCCATTGTGGCCAAATGTCACTCTTAGGGATTCAATGGCTTCCTAATGCCTATGGGAGTGAAGTCTAAACTCCTTTTTATAACATGTAAGTCCTTGCTTAAGCCCTTGCTGCATCTTCCCCAGTATCATTTCTGGTTTTCCTCCACTTCTACCTCCCTGACCTGCTGCCATATTGAACTTCTGGCTACCATAATACCAGTAGTATACCCTATCTGTACTCTCTACCTGAAATGTAGTCATGACGGCCTTCCTTTTGTTTATTTAAATTGAATTACACTTCAAGGCTTATCCAAGGATCACCTCTCCTAGGAAATCTTCCCTGACCATTTTTCATCCTTGGTCTTGGGTCTCACAATATTTAGATCATGACTCCTCCATTTAGCAATCTCAATTGACATTATTTGTTTTTATCCTCCATGTCTTTATCCTTCATGAGGTAATGACTGTTTAAAGGGCAGGTGCCATGTCATCCACATCTACGTAATAATAATTATGGCTAACATTTATCTAGCTGTGCCAAACTCTTTACACATATAAACTTTCACATGAGTCCTATTGATGTAGGTACTCTGAAGTAACTCATGTCACACAATGAGACATTACTACACACCTATTAGAATGGCTAAAATAAAAAATCAGTGGCAACACCAAGGATGGGAAGAAACTAAAAAAAAAAAAAAAATGAATCCGTGAAGAATATGAAGAAACTAAATCACTCATACAATCATTGGTGAGAATGTAAAATAATATAGTCAATCTAAAAAACAGTTTGACCACTCCTTATGAAACCAAAAATGCAACTACAGTATGACCCAGCACGTCTTAGTGCATTTTGTGTTTCTATAACAGAATACCAGAGACAGTATCATTTATAATGAACAGAAATTTATTGGTTCATTGTTCTGGAGGCTTGAGAAGTCCAAAGCTGAGGGGTCAGCATCCTCATTTCACAAAGGAAGAGCAGACTGTAAGAGATAGAGACAGTAAATGGAGGCCAGACTTCCACTTTTATAACAAATCCACTCTAGTAATGAACCCTCTCCTCAGATAACAGCATTAATCCACTAATTCAACCCTCATATCCTAATCAACTCTTATTAGGTCCACATCCCAACACTGTTGCATTGGGGATTAAATTTCCAACATACATTTTCTGGGAGACACATTCAAACCATAGCACAATAGTTGCACACTTGGTCATGTATCCCAGAGAAATAAAAATTACTGTTCACTTGAAAACTTGGACATGAATTATCATAAAATTGTATTCATCATAGCCCTGAAATAGAAACTACCTAAATGTTTTTCAATGGGTGAATGGCTAAATAAGTGATGGTGCATCAAGGACATGGAATACTACTCAGAAATAAAAAGGAATGAACTACTGATACACACAACAATTTGTATGGGCCTTAAAAGAATCATACTGAGTAAAAAAATTCAATTCCAAAAGTTACATACTATAAGACTACACTTACACAACATTCTTAAAATGACAAAATTATACGTATAGAAAACAGAATGGCCATTGTTAGGGGTTAAGAAACAGGTAGGGAAAAATGGGAATTGTGTGTGACTATAATAGGACAATATAAAGGATCCTCTCTGTGATGCACATGTTCTGTATCTTGAAAGTACCAATGTCAATACTCTAGTTGTGCTATTGTACTATAGGTGTACTAGATGTTATGATTGAAGGTAACTGGGAATAATTGCAGAGGATTTCTGTAGATTTCTTGCAATTGCATGTAGAATCTACCATTATCTGAAAATCAAGACTTCAATTATTTTTCAAAAAAGGGTGAAGTACTAATATATTCTATGCCATGCAAAAATTATGCCAAGTGAAAGAGGTCAGTAACAAAAGACCATGCCATGCATGATTCCATTTATATGAAATATTCAGAAATGGAAAATCTGATGGAAAGAAGACTAGAGGTTACCTAGGGCTGGGTTAGGGGAAGTTATGGGAATGAGATTTACTGGTAAAGGGTACAAGGTGATGAAAATGTTCTGTTCTAAATTTATATAGTGGTGATAGTTGCACAACTCTGTGAGTATCCTAAAATTCACTTAATTGTACATTTTAAAAGGAAGAATTTGATGGTATATCAATTAAATCTCAATAAAGCTATTATTTCAAACTGATAGATCATGTAGCAACATGACACTGTAGGTAGCTCCAAGCTCTCATCCCTCCACAGAAACACAAAAATACAAAATAGGAGACGCGGCACAGTGGCTCACACCTGTAATCCTAGCACTCCAGGAGTCCAATGTGTGTGGATCACGTGAACTCACCAGTTCTAGACCAGCCTGAAAAAGAGTGAGACCCCTGTCTCTACTAAAAATGAAAAATTGAGGCAAGATGCTCACTTAAGCCTAAGAGTTTGAGGTTGCTATGAGTTATGACACTATGGCACTCTACCAAGGGCAACAAAGAGAAACTCTTAAAAAAAAATGTAAGTAGGAACTATCACAACCAACATTTTCAGAAATCTGGAAAATAGTCAGATGTTTATAGCAACCAAATAAATAAATAAAGGTAACTTAAAATGGCAGGAGAGTTGTATAGTGTATTTTCTTACCCTTGTCCCCCACCCCTTCCTAGGTACAGTGGTAGTCTTAAAACAGTGGCAACCCTGGACCCTCCTAGTTCCAGACATTATACATAAATTATGGTGTAAGTCCGTGGTAACTTCCCCAGGTGCTACCTGAAGGACAGATGCAAGCACTTGTCTTTGTTTTGCCTAACTCAGAACTCAGGCCACACTAAGCATTCACCTCAGCTCAGTGAAAGCTGGGTTAAGTGTTGGGTTTTCCCAGCTACTCAGGATATTTATAACAAGTAAAGTGATTGAATCAGTGGTCAAAAACTTCCACCCCCCCAAAAAAAAAATAAACTCCAGAAACAAATGGCTTCACTGGTACATTTTTACTAAACATGTAAGAAGACTTTATTTCAAACTCTTCCGAAAAATAGAAGAGGGGAAAACACTTCCTGACTCATTCTAAGAGTCCAGAATCCCCTTTATACTAAAGCCAGAGGAACATATCCAAAGTTGAACATCAAAAATTACAAACCAACATCCTTTATGAATATAGATGGCAAGATCCTCAACTAAATACTAGCAAACAAAATATACTAGTGTATTAAGGGGATTATATATGATGATCAAGTGGGATTCATTCCATGAACTCAAGAATCATATAACATAAGAAAAATCAATCACATTAATAGAACAATGGAGAAAAAACATGGTTATCCCAATTGATGCAGAAAAATATCAGACAAAATTTACACCTTTCATGGTAAAAGCACTCAGAAAACTAGGAGTATAAGAGAACTTTCTCAACATGATAAAGGTAAATTATGAAAAACTTATAGCTAATATTACTCTCACATGTGAAAAACTGAAGGCTTATCCCCTTAAGGTCAAGAATAAGACAAAGATGCATGACTTCACTGTTATTCAACATTATACCAGAAGTTCTAGGTAAACAAAGAAGACAAGAAAAAGAAACAAAAATGTTAAAGTTGGAAAGAATAAGTAAAAGACTTTCATTCACAGATGACATGATCCCATATATAGAAAATCTCAAGGCATCCACAAAAATGCTTAGAGCTAATGAACAAAATCAGCCAAGTTGTAGGGTACAATGTCAATGCACAAAATTCTTAGTACTTCTATTCCCTAGTAATGAACACTATAAAAAAGAAATTTAAGAAGGGATTTTATTTAAAATAGCATCTAAAAGAATAAAACAATGAATACATTTAATCCAGTGAATAAATCCAAATAAATAAATTTAACCAAAGTGGTAAAAATCTTGGACACTGAGACTGGAAAACCTTGCTGAAAAATTTCAGACAGCCTAAATAAATGGAAAGCAGATCTTGTAAATTGACATGAAGACTTGATATTTTTTTTAAAAACGTCAATACTATCTCAAATGATCTACAGATCCAGTACAATCTCTATCAAATTTCAATAGTGTCTTGCTTGCAGACTTGGAAAGGTCAATTTTCAAATTTATAAGGAATTGGGCCAGGCATGGTGGCTCATGCCTGTAATCCTCACACTCTGGGAGGCCGAGGTGGGTAGATTGTTTGAGTTCAGATGTTCAAGACCAGCCTGAGCAAGAGTGAGTCTCCATGTCTACTAAAAATAGAATAACTAGCTGGGCATTGTGGTGGATGCCTATAGTGCTAGGTACTCGAGAGGCTGAGGTAATAGGAGCTCTTGAGCCCAAGAGTTTGAGGTTTCTGTGAGCACTTTACCGGGTGACAGAGTGATACTCTGCCTCATAAAAAATAAAAATTATAAGGAATTGCAAGAGGCTTTAAATAGGCAAAATTATGTTTGATAAGATGTAAAAAATTGGATGACATGGTGCTAGCACAATTGGATTTCCATATGGGAAAGAATAAAGTTCTGCCCTTATCTGCCACTATGTACAAAACTCAAGTCAAAGTGTATCAAAAATCTAAATATAAGAGCTAAAACTATAAAAATTCTGAGAGTAAAATGTAAGTGTAAATTTTCATTTTTCTTGGATTTTGCAATTGATTCTTACAAAAAGCAACAACAACAACGAAAAAATAGGAAAATTGGACTTTAACAAAATTTAAAACTTTTATGCACAAAAAGACATTATTAAGAAACTGAAAAGACAACCAACATCACGGGAGAAAATATCTTCAAATAAGATATGTGATAAGGGTTTAATATCCAGAATATACAAAAACTTCCTACAGCTCAGCAACAAAAACATAAACAACCTGCTATAACAAAACAGAAATTTATTGGCTTTCAGTTGTGCAATCTGGGAAATCCAAGATGAAGGACCTAGCACTTATCAAGAGCTATGTTGTTGTATCATCACATAGTGGAAGACAAGAAGGTGAGAGAGAGAAAAGGGGACCAAACTTGTTCTTATATAATGAACACTCTCCAATCACAATAAGCCCAACTCCCCCAATAATATTACTAATTCATTTATGAGGGCACAGCAATCACCTCCCATTAATGTTCATATCTCAACTATTGCATTGAAGATTAAGTTCCCAACATGTGCTTTTGAAGGGTCACATTCAAACTATAGCACAATCCAATGTAAAAAAAGTGGACAAAAGACTTGAACAGACATTTTTTCCAAAGAAGACATCAAGTGACAAATAAATATGTGAAAAATATTCAACATCATTAGTCATTAGGGAAATGAAAACCAAAACAATGAGATACTACTCCAAAACCATTAGGATGGCTATAACCTGAAAAGAATGGAGTGTTAGTGAGAATGTAGAGAAAGGAACTTTCATGCAGTCTTGGTAGAAATGTTGAATGATAAAGATGCTTTGGAAAACAGTTTGACGGTTCCTCAAAGAAATTAAAAATCCAGATGTCCAGAAAGTATTCAGCCATGTAATATAAAAAATAGTGACATATGTGGCTGGATACTTTTCAGACAGCCCTCATATATTCAAAATAATTGAAAGCAAGATCTCAAAGAGATTTTTTTTTTAGACAAAAGTGAAATTTATTGAATCACATAACTGAATGGTCTGGGTGTTAAACTCTCTTCTTCTCCTCATTTTAAACTCAGCCCTGCGTTTTCTTTCTTTATTTTTATAGTTTGGGATTCATTGAGGGTAAAAAGAATTATGTTACACTGATTGCATTTGTTAGTTAAAGTTCCTCTTATGATTGTGTCCTGCTCCCAAGAGATGTGCCATGAACTGTGAACCCAATCCCTCTCCCTCCTCTCCTCTCCCCACTTGCTCAATCCCCTACACTCCCTTGCATTAGCCCATCTACTGCCTTCATATTAGAATTGAGTACATTGGATTCTTGCTCCATTCTTGTGATGCTTTACTAAGAAGAATGTGTTTCATCTCCATCTGGATTAATACCAAAAATACAAAGTCTTCATCTTTTTTAGCAACTGAATAATATTCCATGATATGTATGTATATGATATATATCACAGCTTGTTAACCCATTCCTGGGTTGGTGGTCATTTAGGCTGTTTCCACATTTTGGCGATTGTTAATTGATGTCCTTATGATAAAAGAATTCTTTTTCTTCTGGGCAGATACCTATTAATGGGATTGTAGGATCAAATGAAAGGGCTAATTTGAGTTCTTTGAGTATTCTCCGTATTTCCTTCCATAAAGGTTGTATTAGTTTGCAGTCCCACTCTTATCTCTTGCCCAGTGATATATGGTATTGTGGAGTCTTTTCTTATTGATTAATTTGACTTTTCTTTTCCTTTTTTTTTATTTTTAGTTTTCATTGTTGGGGATTTATTGAGGGCACAAGAAACCAGGTTTCACTGATTGCATTTGTTAGGTAAAGTCCCTCTTACAATAATCGTGTCTTGCCCCCTAAAGGTGTGGCACACACCAAGACCCAACCTCCCTCCCTCCTTCCCTCTCTCTGCTAATCTCTTCCCCACTCCTCCCTCCTTCTTCCTCTCTCTGCTTACCCTCTCCCCTTGTCATTAATTGTCCTTATATCAAAATTGATACAAGGACATAGGATTGATCCAATTGTACATAGGATTTATGCTTCTCCATTCTTGTGATGCTTTACTAAGAATAATGTGTTCCACTTCCATTCATGTTAATAGGAAGGTTGTAAAGTCTCCATTTTTTTAATGGCTGAATATTATATCATGGTATACACATATCACATCTTGTGAATCCATTCCTGGGTTGGTGGGCATTTAGGCTGCTTCCACATTTTGGCGAATGTAAATTGAGCTGCAATAAACAGTCTAGTGCAAGTGTCCTTATGATAAAAGGATTTTTTTCCCTTCTGGGTAGATGCCTAGTAATGGGATTGAAGGATCAAATGGGAGGTCTAGCTTGGGTTCTTTAAGGGTTCTCTGTACTTCCTTTCAAAAAGGTTGCATTAGTTTTCAGTCCCATCAGTAGTGTAAAAGTGTTCCCTTCTCTCCACATCCACACCAGCATCTGTAGTTTCGAGATTTTGTGATGTGGGCCATTCTCACTGGGGTTAGATGGTATCTCAGGGTGGTTTTGATTTGCATTTCTCTAATAATTAGAGATGATGAGCATTTTTTCATATGTTTGTTTGCCATTTGTCTGTCTTCTTTAGAAAAGGTTCTATTCATGTCTCTTGCCCATTGATACATGGGATTGTTGGCTTTTTTCATGTGTATGAATTTGAGTTCTCTATAGAGTCTAGTTATCAAGCTTTTGTCTGATCCAAAATATGCAAATACCCTTTCCCATTGTGTAGGTTGTCTATTTGCTTTGGTTGTTGTCTCCTTAGCTGTACAGAAGCCTTTCAGTTTAACTAAGTCCCATTTGTTTATTCTTGGTGTTGTTGCAATTGCCACGGCAGTCTTCATGAAGTCTTTCCCCAGGCTGATAACTTCCAGTCTTTTTCCTATACTTTGTTTGAGGATTTTTATTGTTTCATGACTTAAATTTCAGTCTTTTACGTGTGAATATCCAGTTCTCCCAGCACCATTTACTGAATAGGGAGTCTTTTCCCCAAGGTATGCTCTTATTTGGTTTATCAAAGATTAGGTAGTTGTAAGAAGTTAGTTGTATTTCCTGGTTTTATATCTGATTCCAAATGTCTATGTCTCTATTTTTGTTCCAGTACCATGCTGTCTTGACCACTATGGCTTTATATGCAGACTAAAATCAGGTATGGTGATGCCCTGGCTTTGTTTTTATTACTAAGAATTGTCTTAGCTATACAAATTTTTTTTGGTTCCATACAAAATGTAGAATCATTTTTTTTCCAAATCTTGAAAGTACGATGTTGGTATTTTAGTAGAGATGGAATTGAATAGGTAGATTGCTCTGGGAAGTATGGACATTTTAACAATGTTGATTCTTCCCAGCTATGAGCATGGTATGTTCTTCCATTTGTTAATATCGTCAGCTATTTCCTTTCTTAGGATTTCATAATTTTCATTATAGAGGTCCTTCACCTCCTTTGTTAGGGATATTCCTGGATATTTCATTTTCTTTGAAGCTATGGTGAAGGGAGTTGTGTCCTTAATTAGCCTCTCATCTTAGCTGTTATTGGCATATACAAAGGCAACTGACTTGTGGACATTGATTTTATATCCTGAGACATTACTGAATTTTTTGATGACTTCCAGGAGTCTTGTGGTTGAGTCTTTGTAGTTCTCTAAGTATAAGATCATATCATCAGCCAAAAGGAGAGTTTGACATCCTCCGCTCTCATATGGATGCCCTTTATTTCCTTGTTTTGCCTAATTGTATTGGCTAGAACTTCCAGCATTATGTTGAATAGTAATGGTGACAGAGGAAAACCTTGTCTGGTTCCAGATTGGAGAAGAAAAGCTTTCAGTTTTACTACATTCAGTAAAGTATTAGCTATGGCTTTGTCATAGATGGCTTTGGTCAGTTTAAGAAATGTGACACTTACGCCTATACTCTTCAGTGTTCTAATTAGAATAGGATGCTGGATTTTATCAAATGCTTTTTCTGCATCAGTTGAGAGGATCACATAGTCTTTGGTTTTACTTCTGTTGATATGGTAAATAACGTTTATAGACTTGCATATAATATACAACCAAACTTGTATCTCTGGGATGAAACCCACTTGATCGTGATGTATAATTTTTTTTGATGATAAGCTGTAATCTATTGGCTAAGATTTTGTTGAGAATTTTTGCATCTATATTCATTAGTGAAATTGG
>NW_003852677.1:229587-240217 GCF_000181295.1 Otolemur garnettii
CGATAAATTTTCCTCTCAAAACTTCTTTTACAGTATTCCACAGGTTTTTGTAGCTTGTGTCTTTATTGTTGTTGTGCTCAAGGAAATTAATGATTTCCTTTTTTATTTCTTCCTGCAGCCAACTGTCATTCAACAGAAGTTTGTTTAATTTTTATACTTTTGTGTGGGGTTGAATGTTTTTGTTGGAGTTGAGTTCCACCTTTAGTGTCTTATGGTCTGAGAAGATACACAGTAATATTTCAATTCTTTTGATTCTGTTGAGGTTCATTTTGTGTCCTAGGATATGATCAATTTTGGAGAATGTTCCATGTGGTGATGAGAAGAATGTATATTATTTATCTTTGGGATGGAGTGCTCTATATGCATTTGTCAAGCACAGTTGCTTTAGGGTCTCATTTAAGTCCCTTATATCTTTGTTTAATTTCTGTTTAGAGGATCTGTCCAGCTTTAAATGAGTAGTACTAGAGTCCCTTGTTATTATGGTATTATAGGATATCATATTGTTCAGACTGAGTAATGTCTGTTTCAAGAATCTGGGAGCATTTAAATTGTGTGCATAAATATTTAGAATTGAAATGTCTTCTTGCTGTATTTTTCCCTTGACCAATATAAGGTGACCATCTTTGTCTTTTTTAACTTTAGTTGCTTTAAATCCACATGTATTTGAAAATAAGATTGCAACTCCTCTTTTCTTCTGAATTCTGTTTGCCTGAAAAATTGTCTTCCAACCTTTAATTCGGAGTTTTAGTCAGCCAATCTATGCCTCCTCAGAGGGGAATTCAAGCCATTGACGTTTATTGAGATAATTGACAAGTGTGGTAGTGTTCTATTCATCTTATTTTGTGAGAGTCCATTGCTTAGTTTTATCTTTTGCATCATGGTGGAAGTTAGGTTCTGTTCTTTAATTTCTGATTCTTATTTTGCTGTTGATCCATTGTGATGGTCAGTGTGTAGAATGAGTTGAAGTATTTCCTGTAGAGCTAGTCTTGTTGTGGCAAATTTTCTCAATGTTTGTATATCAGTATATAATTTGATTTATCTGTCAATTTTAAAGCTTAGCTTAGCAGGATATAGAATTCTGGGCAGGAAATTGTTCTGTTTAAGTAGATTAAAGGTAGATTACCATTGTCGTCTTGCTTGGAAAGTTTCATTAGAGAAGTCTCAAGTCACCCTGCTGGATTTGCCCCTGTAGGTCAACTGGCACTTAGTACTGGCAGCTTGAAGAATCTTCTCTTTTGTCTTGACTTTGGACAGGTTCATCACAATGTGTCTTGGAGTAGCTCATTTAGAGTTGAGGTGACCTGGGGTCCAATATCCCTCTGAAAGGAGTGTGTCAGAATCTTTGGTGATATTTGGGAAATTTTCATTTATAATATTCTCAAGTATGGCTTCCATCCCCCTGGGGCATTCTTCTACCCCATCTAGGATACCTATAACTCATATGTTAGAATGCTTCATATAGTCCCACAATTCTAACAGCAAACATTCTGTTTTCTTTCTCTTCTTTTATGCCTGTATAAGTATCTGAAATATCTCAAGAGCTTTGTCCTCTACCTCTGAGATTCTTTATTCTGCATGGTCCAATTTGCTGTTGATACTTTCTATTGCATCTTTAAGTTCCTTAATTGACTGCTTCAGTTCTTTCTGCTCTGCTATATCCTCTCTATATTCTTCATATCATTCATCTCTTATTTGATTCTGTTTTTGGATTTCCTTTTGGTTATTTTCCATCATTTCCTTCATTGTTTTCATCATCTGTATTCTAAATTCCCTTTCTGTCATTTCTAACATTTCTTTATAGATGGAATTCTCTGCAGTAGCTACCTCATGGTCCCTTGGGGGGTTTCTCTGGACTGGTTTTTCATGTTGCCAGGATTTTTCTGCTGGTTCTTCCTCATGAGTGATTTATCTGCTTCCTTGCCCTACTTTTCCTTTCACTTCCCTTTGCTCTTTAAGTTCCCATGCTGCTGGACTAGGGTTTTGATGAGTCCTTTTGGTACAGGAGCAGAAAGATAAGAAGATTGAAGAGCAGGAAGAGAAAAAAGAGAAAAAAGAAAAAAGGGGGGAGGAAAAAGAGAAAGGAGAGGGAGTGGGTAAACTGGAATATTAACAAAGAGAAGAGAGGCACAGAAAGAGGGAGACAGGAGCAATATAAGTGTACAGTAGGGTACTTTGACCCAACCTTAGAAACCCCCAACCTCTGGGGGTACTGGGTTGGGTGATTCCCTTCAGATAAGCAGCTCTTTGTTAGCCTGTTCAGACACAGTACCCAATCTCCACCAAGTAGAGAGGAAAGAAAAAATGCTATAAATCAAACCAAAACAAGCAACCAAAAAACTTTCTGGGATAAAATTGGGCAAAAAGCCAAATAATAGGGGTAGAAACACTAGCAGAAATGAAGTTCTAATTGTTAAAAAAGGCAACAATGGAAAATTATATTTAAACTAGAAAAATGAAGAAAAAAAAGAAAAGAAAAATCTATAAGAAAAATGTTGAAATAAAAAAAAGAAGAAAGAAAAATAAAAACAAACAAACAGAAAAACAAACAGACCAAAAAAAAAGCAGCATATATATCCTGCTGAATATTGTTTGGGTAATGGGTGATCTTCTGGGGTATGAAATGTTAATTACAATGCTGATATGGCTGTAGAGAAATGGATACTGGAGGCCACTGCTGATTTCTCAAACCACATAGGGTGGAGAGCCTAAACATCACCTCAGCTGGCTTAAAAGGCACTTTAAACTGCCAATCTGGGCTAAGCAGAAACTTTCCCGCGAAAGCACTTGTAGGGATCACTCCTGAAGTGGCTATCCACTTACCCAGTGTGCCAAAACCGATCTCACACTATGCCCCTGAGGGCCAATGCTGCAAGGCATCTCAGTCCCCGCCTTTAGGCTGCTCAGACACTAGATTACTCGCTCCCACCTGATCCTTGCTCTGCGACCCTGAGAGCGGAGGTTGCCGGGGCAGTTCTCCCACAGTGGCTCCCCATGGCCCACAGCCAAACACTATTAGCTTTGCCTGGCTCAGAGGCTCAGTCTGGGGCCTAGCCAACACTTAAAGTCCTCAACTCTCTTGCCCAAGTTCTCCCACGGTAGTTCAACTGAGTACCATGTCCAAAAAATTACCCAAACAGGTCACAGGTAAGGCCTTTCCAGTTTGCAATCTCACAGCTGCTGTACTTACAGCTGCTGGTGGGATTAGACCAAACGAAAACACGCAAACACTTGCCAATTCTCCACTGCTTTTGTATTCCTTATGGGGTCCAGAAGTTCCTCATTGACTCCTTGTGTATCCAAAGGGATGTTTCTGGGTCGATCAGAGACACCTGTAGTCTCCTCTCCCCGGACTCATCATGCCCAGTTGCAAGGAAGCTGTTAGTCAGCCACTGATTCATTTGACTTTTCTATAGATCCTAGTTATCAAGCTTTTGTCCAATTCATAATATGCAAATATCTTTTCCCATTTTAAAGGTTGTTTGTTTGCTTTGGTTGTTGTTTCCTTAGCTGTACAGAAGCTCTTCAGTTTAATTAAGTCCCATTTCTTTATTTTTGGTCTTGTTGCAATTGCCACAGAAGTCTTCTTCATAAAATCTTTCCCCAGGCCATTATCTTCAAGTGCTTTTCCTATACTTTCTTCATGGATTTTTATTGTTTTAATGCCTTAGGTTTAAATCTTTTATACATCCCACATCAATTTTTGTAAGTGGTGAGAAGTGCAGGACCAGTTTCAGACTTTTACATATGATTATCCAGTTCTCCTAACATCATTTATTGAATAGGGATTCATTTCCTCAGTGTATATTCTTGTCTGGTTTACCAAGAGTCAGGTGGCTGCAAGATGTTAGTTTCATCTCATGGCTTTCTATTCGGTTCCACATGTCAATGTCTCTATTTTTGTGTTAATGCCATGCTGTTTTGATCACTGTGACCTTGTAGCATAGCAAAAAGTCTGGTAGAGTGATACCCTCAGCTTTGTTTTTTTTACTAAGAATTGCCTTGGCCATAGGGAGTATCTTCTGGTTCCATACAAAATGAAGAATTATTTTTTCCAGTGTTTGAAAGTATGATGATGGTATTTTAATGGGGATTGCATTGAATCCATAGATTGCTTTGGAAAATAAACACATTGCTACAATGTTGGTTCTTCCTAGTCATGAGCATGGTATGTTCTTCCATGTGCTAATGTTTTCTGCTATTACTTTTCTTACACATTCATAATTTTCTTTGTAGAGGACCTTCACGTCTTTTGTAGGTATATTCCTAGGTATTTTATATTTTTAAGCTACTTTGAAGGAAATTGTGTCCTTGATTAGCTTCTCGCCTTACCTGGTTATTGGCATATACAAAGGCTACTGATTTGTGGACATTGATTTTGTATCCTGAACATTGCTGAATTTTTTGATCACTTCCAGGAGTCTTGTGGTTAACTCTTTGGGGTTCTTTAAGTATAAGATCATATCATCAACAGTGTGAGAGTTTGACTCCTCTGTCCCCATTTGGATTCCTTTAATTTCCTTCTCTTGCCTGATTGTATTGGTTACAATGTCCAGCACTATGTTGAATAGTACTGGTGATAGAGGGCAACTTAGTCTGGTTCTAGTTCTAAGCAAAAAAGCTTTCAGTTCTACTCTACTCAGTATAATATTAGCTGTGCATTTGTCATAGATGGCTTCAATCAGATTGAGAAATGTGTGCCCTATGCCTATATTCTTAAGTATTCCAATTAGAAAAGGATGCTGAGTTTTATCAAATGCTTTTTCTATATCGATTGAAAGGATCATGTGGTCTTTGTTTTTGCTTCTGTTGATATGGTAAATTATGTTTATGGACTTGCATATGTTAAACCAGCCTTGCATCTGTGGAATGAAACCTACTTGGTCATGATGAATTATTTTTTTAATGTGTAGCTATAATCTATGGGATAAGTTTTTTTGAGAATTTTTGCAACTATATTCATTAGTGAGATTAATCTGAAATTCTCCTTTTTATTTGGGTCTTTTCTTGCTTTTGGCATCAGGGTAATGTTTGCTTCATAGTACATGTTGGGGAAAGTTCCTTTCCTCTCAAATTTTTAGAATAATTTCTGCAGCATGGATATAAACTCTTCTTTGAAGGTTTGGTAGAATTCTGGTGTGAAGACATCTGGACCAAGGATCTTTTGGTGGGAGATTTTTTATTGTCTCTTTGATGTCAGATCTTGAAATTGGTCTGTTCAATAGATTTATTTATTCTTGGTTAAGTCTAGGGAGGGAGCCTGTAGGGAGGGAGTGTGATTCCATATATTGATCCATTTCCTCCACATTGTCAAATTTCTGGGAATAGAGTTTCTTGTAGTACTCAGAGATCATGTCTTGTATCTCTGTGGCATCTGTTGTTTTTTCCCCTTATCATTTCTCATTGAGGTTATTAGAGATTTTACTTTTCTGTTTCTAGTTAATCTGAACAAAGGTTTATTAATTTTATTGTTTCTTATGAAAAACCAGCTTTTAGTTTCATTAATTTTCTGGGTGATTCTTTTTTTTTTTCAATTTCATTAATCTCTGATTTAATTTTGATTATTTCTTTTCTTCTGCTTGATTTGGGATTAGATTATTCTTACTTTTCCAATTCCAGAAGATGGTTCATAAGTTTGTTGGTGTGCTCTCTTTCTGTTTTTCAAATATAGGCATCTAATGTGATAAATTTCCCTCTTAAACCCACTTTTGCTGGGGACCAGAGGCAGTGGCTCATGCCTGTAATCCCAGCACTTGGGAGGCTGAGGCAGGTGGATTTCCTGAGCTCACAGGTTTAAGACCAACCTGAGCCAGAGTGAGACCTCATCTCAAACAATAGCTGGGTATTGTGGTAGGTGCCTGTAGTCCCAGCTACTTGAGAGGCTGAGGCAAGAGAATTGCTTGAGCCCAGGAGTTTGAGGTTGCTGTGAGCTGTGATGCCATGGCACTCTACCAAGGGTGACAAAGTGAGACTGTCTCAGAAAAAGAAAAATGACTGATTTTGCTGTATCCCACAGGTTTGGTAACTTGTTTCTTCATTGTCGTTATGTTTGAGGAATTTAACATTTCCTCTTTTATCTCTTCCTGAACCCGACTGTCATTTGGCATAAGGTTATTTAATTTCCATGTATTTGTGTGGTGATGAACATTTTTCTTGAAGTTGATTTCTACCCTTATTTCTGTGTGGTATGAGAAGATACAAGGTATAACTTCTAGTCTATTAATTAAGCTGAGGTTTGGTTTATATCCTAGGATGTGGTCCATTTTGGAGTACAAATCATGGGCTGGTGAAAAATGTATATTCCTTCTCCTTAGGATGGTATGTTCTGTACATGTTTATTAATCCCATTTGTTCTAGGGTCACATTTAAGTACTTTGTATCTTTGTTTAGTTTCTTTTTAGAGGATTTGTCCAGTTCTGCCAGGGGTTTGTTAAAGTCTCTGGTGATTATGGTGTTATGGGATATCATACAGATCATACCCCTCAAGGTCTGTTTCATAAATCTGCGAGCATTTAAGTTGTGCATAAATAATTACAATGTCTTATTTTTGTATTGTTCCTTTGAAAAGTATAAAGTGTCCACCTTTGTCTTTCTTAAATTTAGTTGCTTTAAATCCGCTTGTATCTGAGTTTGCAAACCCCTTCTTTCCTCTAATTTCCATTTGCTTGAAACAGTTTTCCAACCCTTAACCCTGAGTCTTGATTTGTTCCTTCAGGGCTAGGTGTGTCTCCTGGAGACATCATACAGATGGCTTGCACTTTTTTATTTTATCAGCTAGCCTGTACTTCTTCAATGGTAAATTCAGTCCATTCACATTTATTAAGAGAATTGATAAGTGTGGTGGAGTTCTATTCATATTATTTTGTGAAAATCTGTTGCATAGTTTTATCCTTTGCACCATTGTGGAAGCTAAGTTTTGACCTTGAGCTTTTGGGTGTTTACCTTACTTGTGGTCCATTGTGGTGGTCAGTGTTGAGAATGGGTATAAATATTTCCTATGGTCAAGACCAACTCAAGCTCATCTTGTTGTGGCAAATTTCCTAAGTGCTTGTATATCTGCAAAAGATTTGATTTCTCCATCAACTTTGAAGCTCAGTTTAACAGGATATAGATTTCTGGAATAAAAATTGTTTTCTTTAAGAATGTTGAAAGTGGGGGGTGGAGCCAAGATGGCAGACTGCAGCCAGCTTTTTACAGAAGCTCCTGTCCAGAAGGAGACTTAAAGGACAGAAGTTTAGCAAGGGAGCTGATGGTTTGGAGCGGAGCCAAGAGAAAAGATTGAAGAGTGCACTTCAACCTTCCTGAGGTGATCTGTGATGCCAAAAATATAACCAAAAGGTACAAAATCCACCACCAAGTGGATGGGAGTTCCCTCCCCCACAACAAGGGCTCGAAGTTTACTCCATGCAAACAAGCGAGCAGAGTTCAAACTTCCTCCCACTCTATCCCACGGGAGAGACCCCCTAAAAACTGAAACTCATACCCCTGCTGGCATGCCACAGCACCCTTCTGCCAGGCATAAAACTGTAAAACTGTATAAAACTGTATATATTCTCCACCTGCAACATTGAACTCTGAGGAGTACCCACCCACCCACTCCGAGGTCTGGAGGTTTGTTACCTATGGAGTCCAGATACTTGGGCATCTCCTTGAGAGAAGTGGAGGGGAAAAGGGCTGGTGCTGCTCTGTGTTGACTGTGGCACAGGTATGAGGAGAGGAGAGTTGGCTTGGAGGAAGCCAATGCAGCAACAGTGGCATCCTGAGCTGTGTACTGATGCCATTCCAGCCCCGTCTCTCTGGGCAACCAGAAGTTCCGGACAGCAGCCACAGGCTGAACGCTGATAACTATCATAAGTAAAGAGACTATTAGTACCAGCCTTCAGAATGATATAGCTGAGACAAAGGCAGTGGGCAGGCAGAGGCTAGAGTTGACAACTGAGTGTAAACTGCTATTTGTCTGCTTCCCAGAGCTAAATGCAGCCTCTGACTTGCAGAGGAATCTAGCCAAACAGAAGCCTAATTTAAACATGCAAGGCTCCCCCACAGAACTCAGATTTCTGGCTGATTTTGGCAGCTGTAACCCTGGGAGCAGTTGCCAACTGGAGTGAATAGGGTCACAGACCTGGGGGATTACGAGTGACTGGGTACAAGGTGGGGAAGGAGGTATTCACCTTCCCAGTCTAACCCATCTGCTGGGTGGGTCGCTTTCCATTCATGGAGCACTGGAGCAAGTTATATACGAGCTGTGAGTGGACCCACTTATCTAGCTTCCGGAAACATTTGAACTTTTCCACCTGAAACGGGTGCTGACTGGGACAACTGATATGGACCCCTTGAACCGGGCAGACCACCTAGGGACTATTCAAAGGGACATCTTGGGTGTATGGTTGAGGGAAGATTTGATTTTCATTGCCCAATTGTTATTTAGGGGGGAAGGGGCGATTTAATTGCTGGTATTTCTCCATGGCTGAGACTTCAACCAGGAGAAACTGAATCACTAGGGTAGGACAGAGTCCAGCTGAAAATAAGACAGAGCCACTTAGCCTCATCACACCAAGCAGGTCCTCATCTCTCAGGCTGTAACACCATACGGGTTCTTGACAAAACTCAAGGGGAAAAGCCAAAAAGGGTAAAACAATCATGGGGTGGAATCAGTGAAAAAGCTCTTGTAATATGAATAACCAGAGTATACCAACCCCCCCCCAAGAAAGATTGTGGCTGGTAATATGAATAATCAGAGTAGGTCAACCCCCCCAAGAAACGATGTGGCAGACCAAACTGAAGATCCCCTATATAAACAATTAGCTGAGATGTCAGAAATTGAGTTCAGAATTTGGATTGCAAATAAGATTAATAGAATAGAGGCAAAGATAGAACTAGAAATTCAAGGAGCATTCCAAAAGTTTACTCAAGTATTCAACAAATTCAAAGAAAACAGCACCAAAGGTTTTGAAACATTAAGACAAGAGATTGTAGCCCTCAAAGATCTGAAAACTATGGTAGAATCTCTTGGTAACAGAGTACAGGAGGCAGAAGAAAGGATCTCAGACATAGAAGACAAAGCTTCTGAATATGTTCAAAAGTCCAAAGAGAATGAGAAATGGAAAGCAAAAATGGATCATTCTCTCAGAGAGATCTGGAATAATTCAAAGAAAACTAATATTCACCTTATAGGAATCTCTGAAAGCGATGAAGTTGCTTCACAAAACACAGAGGCTCTTCTTTATGAAATTATGAAAGAGAACTTTTCAGATATGTCAAGAGATCCTGAAATTCAGATTGCAGACAGCTTCAGAACTCCAGAACAACTCAACCCAAATAATACATCCCCCAGACACATCACATTTAACTTCACTAAAGTTAATATGAAAGAGAAAATCCTGAAAGAAGCGAGATGTAAGAAAACCATAACCTACAAGGGGAAGAATGTTAGAATAACTGCAGATCTCTCTGACAAAAACTTTCAGGCAAGAAGAGGGTGGTCATCAACATTTAATCTCTTAAAACAAAATAGCTTTCAGCCCAGGATCCTGTATCCAGCTAAACTGAGTTTCATTTATGATAGAGAAATTAAATACTTTAATGATATCCATGCATTGAAGAAATTTGTGATAATTAAACCAGCTCTGGAGGATATTCTGAGACCTATTCTCCATAATGACCAGTGCAATCCTCCGCCACAAAAGTAAACCAACTCAGAAACTATTGATCAAACTCTAACTTTTACAGTGGTGAAAGGATTAAAAATGTCCATTGGATTTTTGAACAACTCGATACCTAACATTTCATCAGGCTGATCAATAATTTCAATCAATGTGAATGCCTTAAATTGTCCCCTAAAGAGGCACAGATTGGCTGATTGGATACAGAAACTCAGACCAGACATTTGTTGTATACAAGAATCTTATCTTTCCTTAAAAGACAAATATAGACTCAGGGTGAAGGGATGGTCATCTATATTCCAGGCTAATGGAAAGCAGAAAAAAGCAGGTGTTGCAACTTTATTCACAGATACAATAGGTTTTAAACCAACAAAATTAACCTAGAATAAAGAAGGCCACTTTATATTAGTTAAGGGCAATACTCAATACGATGAGATCTCAACTATCAATATCTATGCACCCAACCAGAATGCATCTCAATTTATAAAACAGACTCTAACTGGCATGAGCAACTTGATTTTCCCCAGTTCCATCATAGTCGGAGATTTTAACACTCCTTTGGCAGTGTTGGATAGATCCTCCAATAAGAAACTTAGTAAAGAAATCTTAGATTTAAATTTAGCTAGTCAACTTCTGGACTTATCAGGCATCTACAGAACATTTCATCCTAATAAAACTGAATACACATTTTTTTTTTTATCAGCACATGGAACATACTCCAAAAGGAATCACGTCTTAGGCTACAAATCTAACCTCAGCAAATTTAAAGAAATAGAAATTATTCCATGCACCTTCTCAGACCATCATGGAATAAAAGTTGAACTCAGCAACAGGAATCTGCAGACTCATACAAAAACATGGAAGCTAAATAACCTTATGCTGAATGATAGATGGTTCAAAAATGAGATCAAGAAGGAAATTACCAAATTTTTAGAACAAAATGACAATGAAGATATGAGTTATCAGAACCT
>NW_003852677.1:240719-260634 GCF_000181295.1 Otolemur garnettii
AAAAAATCAACAAAATCAATAAACCTTTGGCCAAACCAAGAAAAAAAAAGAATAAAGTCTCTAATCTTGTCAATCAGAAATGGTAAAGAGGAAATAACAACAGACCCTTTAGAAATCAAAAAATTCCTTAATGAATATTACGATAAACTTTATTCCCAGAAATACGACAATCTGAAGGAAATGGACCAATACTTGGAAGCACATCATCTCCCAAGACTTAGCCAGAATTCAGTGGAAATGTTGAACAGACCTATATTCAGCTCTGAAATAGCATCAACTATACAAAATGTCCCTAAAAAGAAAAGCCCAGGACCAGATGGCTTCACGTCAGAGTTCTACCAAACCTTTAAAGAGGAACTAGTACCTATATTACTCAACTTTTTCCAAAACAGAAAAAGACGGAATACTACCCAACACATTCTATGAAGCTAACATCACCCTGATCCCAAAACCAGGAAAAGACCCAAAAAGAAAAGAAAATTATAGACCAATATCACTCACAAATATTGATGCAAAAATATTCAACAAAATCCTAACAAATAGAATCCAGCAACACATCAAACAAAAACCCACGACCAAGTGGGTTTTATCCCAGGATCTCAAGGATGATTCAACATACATAAATCTATAAATGCAATTCATCACATAAACAAATTAAAAAACAAAGACCATATGATTCTCTCAATTGATGCAGAAAAAGCATTTGATAATATCCAGCATCACTTCATGATCAGAACACTTAAGAAAATTGGTATAGAAGGGACATTTCTTAAAGTGATAAAGGCCATCTACAGCAAACCCACAGCCAATATTGTATTGAATGGAGTTAAGCTGAAATCATTTGCACTCAGATCAGGAACCAGGCAAGGTTGTCCATTATCTCCATTGCTCTTTAACATTGTAATGGAAGTTTTACCCATCGCAATCAGGGAAGAAAAAGCAATTAAAGGTATCCATATAGGGTCAGAAGAGATTAAACTTTCACTCTTCACAGATGATATGATTGTGTATCTGGAAGATACCAGGGATGCTGCTACTAAACTCTCAGAAGTAATCAAGGAATACAGCAGTGTCTCAGGCTACAAAATCAACACTCATAAATCAGTAGCCTTCATATACACCAACAGCAGCCAAGCTGAAAAAACAGTCAATGACTCTATTCCATTCACAGTGGTGCCAAAGAAGATTAAATATTTGGGAGTTTATGTAACAAAGGACAAGAAAGATCTTTATAAAGAGAACTATGAAGCTCTAAGAAAAGAAATACCTGAAAATGTTAACAAATGGAAAAACATACCATGCTCATGGCTGGGAAGAATTAACATTGTTAAAATGTCAATACTACCCAAAGCAATATATAATTTTAATGTAATCCCCATTAAAGCTCCACTGTCATACTTTAAAGATCTAGAAAAAATAATACTTCATTTTATATGGAATCAGAAAAAACCTCAAATAGCAAAGACATTACTCAGGAAGAAAAACAAAGTAGGAGGAATTACGTTACCAGACTTCAGACTATACTATAAATCAATAGTGATCAAAACAGCATGGTACTAGCACAAAAATAGAGAGGTAGATATATGGAACAGAATAGAGAGCCAAGAGATGAATCCAGCTACCTACCATTATCTGATCTTTGACAAGCCAATTAAAAACTTAAGACATGAAACTATGAAAATACTAGAAGAAAGTGTAGGAAAAACACTTGAAAAAATAGGCTTGGGCAAAAATTTTATGAGGAGGACCCCTCGAGCAATTGAAGCAATGTCAAAAGTACGCAATTGGGACCAGATGAAACTAAAAAGTTTCTGCACAGCCAAGAACACAGTAAATAAAGCAGGTAGACAGCCCTCAGATTGGGAGAAGTTATTTGCTGGTTATGTCTCTGACAAAGGTTTAATAACCAGAATCCACAGAGAACTCAAATGTATTAGCAAGAAAAAAACAAGCAATCCCATCTCAAAGTGAGCAAGGGACTTGAATAGAAATTTCTCTAAAGAAGAGAGGCACGTGGCCTAAAGATATATGAAAAAATGCTCTCCATCCTTAATCATCAGAGAAATGCAAATCAAAACTACTTTGAGGTACCACCTAACCCCAGTGAGATTAGCCCCTATCACAAAATCCCCAAACCAAAGATGTTGGCATGGATGTGGAGAAAAGGAAACACTGCTACACTGCTGGTGGCAATGCAAATTAATTTGTTCCTTTTGGAAAGATATCTGGAGAACACTGAGAGAAGTAAAAATAGACCTGCCATTTGATCCTGCAATTCCTTTATTAGGTATATATCCAGAAGACCAAAAATCGACTTACAACAAAGATATTTGTATCAGAATGTTTATTGCAGCCCAATTCATAATTGCTAGGTCATGGAAGAAACCCCAGTGCCCATCGAATCATGAATGGATCAATAAGCCATGGTACATGCATACCATGGAAAACTATGCAGCCCTAAAGAAGGATGGAGACTTTACCTTTTTCATGTTTATATGGATGGAATTGGAAAATGTTTTTCTTAGCAAACTATCTCAAGAATGGAAGAAAAAGTATCCAATGTACACAGCCCTATTTTTAAACTAATTCATAGCTTTTATAGGAATGTCATAACCTAATTATAGCCTTAGAATATGGGAAGGGGGTGGGAGGGTGAGGTGAGGGGGGGAGGGAGGGAGCGAGGTGTGGGGGTAGGGAGGGAGATTGTTTGGCTCACCTCTATGGTTTATATTACAAGGGTACAAGTGAATCTTTCTAAAAGCAGAGTATGAATGTTTTAACTCAATAACAAAGAAAATGACATGAAGATTATCTTTGATGAGAGTATTTCAAAATGTACATGAAAACAGCACACTGTACCCTATGATTGCATTAATGTATACAATTATGCTATAAGAAATAAAAAAAAAAGAATGTTGAAAGTGAATTACCATGCTCTTTTGGCTTGGAACGTTTCAGTTGAAAAGTCTGCTGTCATCCTAATGGCTCTGCCTCTGTCTTATTCCTGGTTGCTTGCAGATTTTTTTCCTTCATCTTGACTTTGGAATGGTTCATTACTATGTGTCTTGGAGAGGCTCTGTTCGAGTTGAGATGACCTGGGGTTTAATATCCATCTGAAAGAAGCATGTCAGGATCTTTGGTAAAACTTGGGAAGTTTTCAGTTATGATAGTCTCCACAGTAGGGCTTCCATTGCATTGGGCCAATCTTCTTCCCCTTCAGGAATCCCTACTGTTCGTATGTTTGAATGCTTCATGGAGTCTCATATTTCTCTATGTGCCTGTTCTATTTTCTCTCTCTTCTTTTCTGCCTCTTTAACTATCTGGGTTAACTCAAAAACTTTATCCTCTAGCTTTGAGGTTCTTTCTTCTCCATGGTCTAACCAATTTTTGATACTTTCTGCTGAATCTTTACATTACCTGATTATCTCCTTCACTTCCTTAACTCTGCCATATCCTTTCTATATTCTACATATCTCTCATCTGACTTTTGGTTCTTTCTATTTCCTTGTCCATTCCTTTTATTGTCTTTATCATTCATATTTTAAATTCCCTTTCTGTTAATTCCATTCATTCTTTTCTTTCTTTTTTTTTTTTTTTGCAGTTGTTTTTTGGCCAGGGCTGGGTTTGAACCCACCACCTCCAGCATATGGGGACCTCACCCTACTCATTTGAGCCACAGGCATTGCCCTTCCATTAATTCTTTATAGAGAATATAGGTGGATTCTTCTGCAGTAGCTGCCTCATTGTCCTTTGGGGGATTTCCTCTGTTTTGGTTTTGGATGTTGCCCAAATTTTTCTTTTGAGTCTTCCTCATTTGTTCTTTCTTCTTATTCTCCTCCTTGTTCTTCCTTTTCCTTCTCACTGCCTCCTTTATTTGAAACAGAAATCCTTGCTGTTGATGACAGTATGTTGCAATATATAGCCAGGACACCAGGTGGTGTGGCATTTTTCTCATTAGACAGAACAAGTAGCAACCTCTATGGTCCTTGTTCCAAACTTAGTTGACTTCATTGAACACCTGATTGTTTCCTCAGCATTCAGACCTTGCTGGGTTGGGATCTTAAAGCTCATAAGAATCCTTCAGGGGCAAGTCTCACAGTGCCTCCCGACTCCAGTTCCTGTGGGGTGTGTGAGTCCCTCAGCCTATTCCAAGAGTGGAGCTCTGATCCTGACAAGCAGAATTAAGATGGCCATGCTTTAGGCCCCTGATAAGACATTCTTATGACATTCACTCAATGGCAGCCCTCTGACCACTGAGAGCTTCTCTGTATGGCTGCCTTGCCAGTTCCCAAACCTATGGCAAATGTACTACAATTGACATTCCAATGGGTTGCTGTATACTGTTCAAGTCCACCCACTCTTCCTAGTTTTCCACGCAATGCACAATTTCTGCCAACTACTAAAAACTCTGGAAGGATTTCTTCCTGTCCTGGACCTCCATAGGGGCCAGCTGATCCCAGCTGGTCCCAATCACTTGCCTAATTTATCAGAATTCCACTGCTCTGGATGATACACTGTATCCAGCTCATCACCTCCTTGTTGTGCTCCCTTGAACTCTGGCTCTGGGTAAGACCCCTTAGTGGACACACCCCACATGTGGTTGAATGTGTTGAGTTCTCTCTTTTCCCCTAGTTGTTCTAGGAGAGCTTAGCTGAATGATCCTTTTGGTCCACCATAATCCACCCTCCTCAAAGAGATATTTGTATACACATATTCATAGCAATAATGTTCACAATATCTGAAGATAGAAGTAACCCAAGTATTCATCAAGAGATACATGGATAAAACATAGTGTTTGTGTATAGGCAGATAGATAGATACACACATATACACACACGAGAGAAAGTTATTAAGCCTTAAAATGGAAAGAAATTCTAACACAAGCTATAACACAGATAAGGATATCCTTACAGATATTATGCTAAGTAAAATAAGCCAGTCATAAAAAGACCAATACTAAATTTGATATATAAAAACAATAGAATATTTCATATTCAGCCATAAAACAAATGAAATAATATCATTCATGGCAATATGAATGAAACTGGAGACGATTATCTTAAGCAAAACAATCCAGGCACAAAAAGTCAAATATTGCATGTTCTCACTCATAAATAGGTGTACACATAGATGTAGAGAGTGAAATGATAAACAATGGAAACTCAGAAAAGTGAGGGGGTGTGAAAAGGGTGGATGATGAGAATTATTTAATGAGTCCAGTGCACATTAATAAGGTGATGGGCACCCTAAAAGCCCTGACTTGACCTCTACACTATGTATGTAACAAAACTGCACATGTGCCCCTTAAATTTATACAAATAAAAAAATTAGGCTAGGTATGGTGGCTAATGCCTATAATCTTAGCACTTTTAGAGCCTGAAGAGGGAGGATTGCTTTAAGTCAGTAGTTGATGCCAGCCTGAGCAAGAGTGAGATCCTATATCTAAAAAAAAGAGAAAAATTAGCAGGTATGGCAGTATGTGCATGTAGTCCCTACCTACTTCAGAGGCTGAGGCAGGATTGTTTGAGCCCAGTAGTTTGAGGTTGCAGTGAGCTATTGTGACACATCTGTACTCTAGCCGAGATGACAGAGTGAGACCCTGCCTCATTTATATATATGCACACATACACACACACATATTTATATATAATTACATATAAAACATATAATTTACAAAGACTAATTCTTCAAGATGACATTTATTTGAGGTACCTGGACTAGTCAAATTCATTAAGAAAGAAATAAAAATATTGTATTTCAGGTGCTGGGAGAAGAGCAAAATGGGAGTTGTTTAATGGGTATAGAGTTTCAGTTTTGCAAGAATAACGAAGTTCTAAAGATTGGCTTTAAAGCAAAGTAAATGTTCTTAACACTAGTGAATTGTACACTTAAAAAATTGTTAACATGGTAATTTTTTTTTTTTTATTGCTGAGAAATCCTTGCGGGTACAATGAGCCAGGTCACACTGCTTCCAGTTGCTAGTGAAGTCCCTCTATTAATAGTGTCCCACCCCCAAGAGGTGTGTCACACACTGTGGCCCCACAACCTCCTCCCTCCCTCTCTCCTCACCCCATTCCCTTTCCCCCTCACCATGTACTAGCATCAATTGTCCTCATATCAGAATTGAGTACATTGGATTCTTGCTTCTCAATTCTTGTGATGCTTTACTAATAAGACTGTATTTCAGCTTCATCCAAATTAATATAAAAGATCTAAAGTCTCTTGCAGTTTCAGGTGAGAGTGGGGAGGCTGGATCTTTCCCTGGGTGGAGTGCTGGCACAGACAAGCAACGCAGGGTATGCAGCAAAGAGGTGAATTGCTGGAATGGAAGTGTAACCCAGAACTATGGTATCTGCTAGAAAAAAAAAAAAT
The DNA here is from genome assembly GCF_000181295.1 of Otolemur garnettii. Taxonomy (NCBI): domain Eukaryota; kingdom Metazoa; phylum Chordata; class Mammalia; order Primates; family Galagidae; genus Otolemur; species Otolemur garnettii. Next base: position 247,092 of record NW_003852677.1, read on the forward strand.
CTTGGCGAAGCTGCTGAAGTGGCCCCAGCTGTGGCTTGCACTGGTGCCGGTGGCCTGAGGTGGCAGAAACCAATCCCTCCCCCATGAAGGGCTTCTATACCCAATTCATGGGGAGTATGGGTGTTCTGCAGAGAGTGTCATGAGGCGTGGACTCCCAAGCGAAATTTGGCAACCAGAAAGGGGAGCTGTTTGGACCCAGTTTGGAGTTGTCAGGGGTCCAGGCAACTAGACAGAAACTTGAGGGGAAAGGATTCCGTTTAGGAACCAATACATTTTGTAATTTTAAAAGTCTATGTGGCACTGCACTGAAGGGGTGAGCGACAGGGGTTGATTGTATTAGATTACTGCCTCAGAAAACCCCTTCCCCCCAAAAAGCCCCTTCCTACCCTTAAAGTTACAACTCCTCCCTAGCACAAGGAGTGACCTGCTTACCTCATCACCCTGTTCTAATTTCCCACTGCCCGCCCCTATTGTCTCGTTCCGCTGGAGGAATAACTCTTTATTGGTTATCCCACCAGCCCGTCACCATTCTAAAACTTCCCTATATAATATGTTCTCCCCGCCTTCTTTCTCTTTCTCTCCCGTCTTCCTCCTTGCTCTTCTCTACTCTTTCTCTTCTCTTCCCCACTCTCTCCTTATCTCTCTCCCTTCTTCTCTCTTCTCTTTTCTCTCCTCCTTGGTGCTGCTCTGCCCATGTGAAATATTCTCCAGCTGCTCCATCACGCCACCAATAAAGACCTTTCGTATAAGCCTCGGTGGTCTGAGATCTCTGCCAGTCAAAGTGCCTCTCTTTCAGTTTGCTACAGACTCTGAAAAGTCTTTTGTGTGTGGCCGCAGGAATTAGAGGTAACCAGCTGCTCCCCCCACAGAAATGGACTGAAAGCGGCTGGCGCAGAAAGCAACCAACCCTTTTCCCATTGAACATAACAATTTCCATTTTGAGGGAAAACTAGGACTTGAGTGGAAAAACTGGTGAAACGTGGACTCCTGTGCCGAGTTTGGAGGACAGATAAGAGTGCAGCCTGGAAAAGGACAGACAAGGCTGGGCAGCAGCCAGGAACCAGATACAGTAAAACTTCAAAAATGGCGTCTCCATAGCACCCCTTCCAGGAGCGTGGAGAGCTCAATCTCACCTGTAGCCAGTCATCTGGCATCTGAAACTGGTTCAGGACACCCCATACTTACAAATCTGTTGTAGGGAGAATTTATGCAACCTGCCAGTAAAGATTCCTTTTCTTTTTTCTTTTTTTCTTTCCCTTTTTTTGGTTTTAGCCTGGGAACCACTCACACCGCCACCTGCTGTTTAGGAAGTATATGGCAACATAAATATATTCCCACTAACGCAGAACCTCACCTCATTTATAAAGTGGTTTGTTTGTATGTATTCAAAAGAATAATATTTTTCTTGGTGGTGCCCATTTTTTTTTCTTTTTCCTGAATCCTTTTTTTTTTTGTAGGCATTACTGTTCAGTCTTTTGTTTTGTTTTGTTTTTGTTTTGTTTTTTACTATTAATACTATTCTTCCTTTTTTCTTCTCTCTTCCTCGCCCTCTCTTCTTATGGTTGTAGAGTGCTTACATCTGACTAATAGACTTGTTTTTGTTTTGGGGTTTTTTTTTTGTTATGCTTTTTGCTTTTTTATCATTTTATGATTAACATTTTTGTGGTTGTTTTTTATTATTTTTGTTTGTTGCTTTGTTTGTCTTTTGTTTTATTTTCTTTTTTGCCTGTTTGTTTACTTGTTTCTGATTGTCCATCTGTGTTTTTGAGTATCTGGTAGCATTTTTGTCTGTTTATTTGTTCTCTTGTTTTCAATGTGTTTTGTACTTTGCTAAATCCTTGGGGTGGCTATTTTCTCTGACTCCAATTTTCACATTCAATAAGAATATGGAGGAACAGGGGATGAGGGCTGACTGGAGCTAGTTTTCAACATAAACTCCAGCTCAGGGGGAGAGACAACTGCCAGAAAGTACCCAACAAAGCTGAAGGAGGGGAGCTGAGCTGAGAGAAGAGATAGATAAACGCACGTCTTCTCCATCGAGGCAAGTCATGATTTCAAAAAAACAAATTCCAAGTTTAGATTGAGCCCAGGTGGAATATTCTCCAGCTGCTATTGAGTGCCTGAGGCATATAGGCTTCAGCTCCCTCTGCTGGCTGATGACAAAGAGTGGTCACCGAGTGGATGAGGCATTGACTTTACTTGGACTCTGGCAGGCACAAAACCCTGACACACTCGCTTTTTGGACAGAACTGGGCCACAGAGTCTGGGTTAACAGAGACTAGTGGTGGGGTTACCAGAGACTTGGATTACCAGAGTTCAGTGGTGAAGGGTGAGCAAGGGCGGGGCAGTGAAGAGACATCAGCCTCCTTGCTCCAAATCATCTACTGAACAAGCCTTTCTGATTCCTCAGAAAATCAGAGTAAGCCACACTTGAGCTACCAGTAAATTTCGACTACCTAGCTGCTGGAGACCATGTGAGCTTTCCAGCTAGAGAGTGGGCACCAATAGAATCCATAGGTTTGGATCTTTTGAACTGGGCAAATTAACTGGTGGTTGAAGGAGAACCTTTGGTGCTCTCTGGATTTTTTTAAGCCTAAATTGTCTTCAGGTGGAACATTCTCTAACTGTCATTGAGTGCATGAGACAGACAGGCTTCAGGTCCCTTTGCTGGCTGGGGACAAAGACCAGAAACTGAGTGGAGGTGGCATTGATTCTACTTTGACTCTGGCAGAAAAAGCCCTGCCACACGCTTACTGAGCAACTGGGTCACAGCCCTGAGGGGTCTCCAGTGATTGGGTGTGACAAAGGTACAAGGTGTGGAAGGAGTCATCAACCTTCCTAGATTAATTTATCTTGAGGGGTAGGTCCTTCTGAACCCACAGAGCACTGGAGCCAGTCATATCCAAGCTGCCAGAAGACTCCCATTGTATAGTTGCCAGAGACCTTTTGAACTCCCCCACTTGAGACGAGTGTTGACTGGGACACTTGATTTAGATCTCTTGAACTAGGCCAATCACCTGAGAACTATCTAAAGCAGTACCCTGGGGGTGTGGCTGTGGGAAGGTGTGGTTTTCCTTTCCCAACAGTCACCTGCGGGGGGGAGGTGACTTAATCACTGATATTTCTCCACAGCTGAGATTTTAACCCAGAATAATTGATTTTCTAAGCTACAACAGAGACCAGCCAAAAACAATATTGAGACACGCAGGCCCCCAGGCTCTTAGACCGTAGCACTATACTTATCCTCGGCAAAGGTCTAGGGGAAAAGGTACAGACACAAGTCCCAGCCTTTGCCCAGAAGGGCTAGAAAAATACTACTCCTGGAGCCCCCAACCCAACTTCCTTTTACCTGATCACCTAGCCAAATGGACTAAATCCAGCGTAGGGCGGAATCAGCGGGAAAACTCCGGTAGTATGAATAACCAGAGTAGATCAACCCCCCCAAGCAAGGATGTGGCAGATGCATCCAGAGATCTCACCTACAAACAGATGGCTGAGATGTCAGAAATCGAGTTCAGAATGTGGATAGTAAATAAGATTAACAGAATGGAAGAAAGGAAAGACCTACAACTTCAAGAAATTATTCAAAAGATGTCTCAAGAAATTATTCAAAAGATATCTCAAGAATTCAACGATTTCAAAGATAAAATGATCAAAGATTTTGAAATATTAAGGCAAGAGTTCCTAGCTCTCAAAGATTTGAAAAATACAGTAGAATCCCTCTGTAACAGAGTGGAACTGGCTGAAGAAAGGATCTCTGATATTGAAGACAAAGCTTTTGAACAAGTGCAAGAGCACAAAGATGAAAAGAAATGGAAAACAAAAATGGATCTTTCTCTCAGAGAGCTCTGGATTAATTTGATGAAAACTAATATTCGCCTTACAGGAATCCCTGAAGGGGACAAAGTTGCTTTGCAAAACACAGAGGCTCTTCATTATGAAATTATGAAAGAGAATTTTCCAGACATGCCAAGAGATTCAGAAATTCAGATAGCAGATAGTTTCATAACCCCAGCACGACTCAACTCAAACAAGACATCCCCCAGGCACATCATAATTAACTTCACTAAAGTTAATATGAAAGAGAAAATTCTGAAAGTAGTTAGATGCAAGAAAATCATAACCTACAAGACGAAGAGTATTTGAATAACTGCAGATCTCCCTGCTGAAATCTTCCAAGCTAGAAGAGGATGGTCATAGACTTTTAATCTTAAAAAAAATAACCTCCAACCCAGGATCCTGTATCTAAACTGAATTTCATCTATGATGGAGAAATGAAATACTTTAATGACATTCACATGTTGAAGAAATTCACCACAACTAAACCAGCTTGCAGGAAATTCTCAAACCTATCCTCAATAATGACTAGTGCAATCCCCCACCACAAAACTAAAATCACCCAGAAACTTTTGATAAAATTTCAACTTCCACAGTGGTGAAAAAATTAAAAATGTCTACTGGACTTTCGAGCAACTCGAGGACCAATATTTCACCAGGCCTATCAATAATTTCAATCAGTGTGAATGCTTAAATTGTTCTTTAAAAAGGCAAAGATTGGCTGATTGGATACAGAAACTCAGACAAAACATCTGTTGTATTCAAGAATCACATATTACTTTAAAAGAGAAATAAAGACTCAGGGTGAAGGGATAGTCATCTATATTCCAGGCAAATGAAAGTAGAAAAAAGCAGGTATTGCAATTTTATTTGCAGATACATCAGGGCTTAAACCAACAAAAATAAACAAGGATAAGGATGGCCATTTTTTATTTGTTAAGGGTAATACCCAATATGATGAGATCTCAATTATCAACATCTATGTACTCAACCAGAATGCATCTCAGTTTATAAGAGATACTCTAACAGGCATGAGTAACTTGACATCTCCCAGTTCCATCATAGTCGGAGATTTTAACACTCTTTTGGCAATGTCAGATAGATCCTTTAATAAGAAGCTTAACAAAGAAATTTTAGATTTAAAGTTAACTACTCAACTTCTGGACCTAACAGACATCTTTACAGAACATTTCATCCTAACAAAACTGAATACACATGTTACTCATCAGTCCATGAAACATACTCCAAAATCGATCACATCTTAGGCCATAAGACTAACCTAAGAAAATTTAAAGGAATAGAAATTATTCTATGCATCTTCTCAGACCATCATGGAATAAAAGTTGAACTCAGTAACAACAGGAATCTTCAGTCTCATATAAAAACATGGAAGCTAAATAACCTTATGCTAAATGATAGATGGGTCAGAGATGAGATCAAGAAGGAAAGAGAGGAAGTTAACAACTTAATGCAACATCTCAAGCAGCTGGAAAAGGAAGAACATTCCATTCCCAAATCCAGCAGAAGAAAAGAAATAACCAAAATTAGAGCAGAATTCAATAAGATTGAAAACAAAAAAAAAATTATAGAACAGATTAATAAATCAAAACTTTGGTTTTTTGAAAAGGTTAATAAAATAGATAAAACTTTAGCCAACCAAACCAAGAAAAAAAGAATAAAATTTCTAATCTCATCAATCAGAAACAGTAAAGATGAAATAACAACAGACCCCTTAGAAATTAAAAAAATCCTTAATGAATATTACAAGAAACTTTATTCCCAGAAATGTGAAAATCTGTAGGAAATTGACCAATACTTGGAAACACGCCACCTCCCAAGACTTAGCCAGAAGGAAGTGGAAATGTTGAACAGGCCTATATCAAGTTCTGAAATAGCATCAGCTATATAAAATCTCCCTAAAAAGAAAAGCCTGGGACCAGACAGCTTCACGTCCAAATTCTACCAAACCTTTGAAGAGGAACTAGTACCTATATTACTCAACCTTTTCCAAAATATTGAAAAAGATGGAATATTACCCAACACATTCTATGAAGCAAACATCACCTTGATACTCAAACCAGGAAAAGACCCAACAAGAAAAGAAAATTGTAGACCAATATCACTAATGAATATTGATGCAAAAATATTCAACAATATCCTAACCAACAGAATCCAGCAACACATCAAACAAATTATATACCATGACCAAGTGGGTTTTATCCCAGGATCTCAAGGATGGTTCAACATACGTAAATCTATAAATATAATTCATCACATAAACAAATTGAAACCATATGATTCTCTCAATTGATGCAGAAAAAGCATTTGATAATATCCAGCATCCCTTCATGATCAGAACACTTAAGAAAATTGGTATAGAAGGGACATTTCTTAAGCTGATAGAGGCCATCTACAGTAAATCCACAGCCAATATTGTAATCAATGGAGTTAAATTGAAATCATTTGCACTCAGATCAGGAACCAGGCAAGGTTGCCCATTGTCCCCATTGCTATTTAACATTGCAATGGAAGTTTTAGCTATCGCAATTAAGGAAGAAAAGGCAATTAAGGGTATCCATATAGCATCAGAGGAGAATAAATTTTCACTTTTCACAGATGATATGATTGTATATCTGGAAAACACCAGGGATTCAACTATAAAACTCTTAGATGTGATCAAGGAATGCAGTAGTGTATCAGGTTACAAAATCAACACACAAATCTGTAGCCTTCATATACACCAACAGCAGTCAAGCTGGAAAAAAAGTCAAGGACTTATTCTGCTGTTCAAAGTAGTGCCAAAGAAGATGAAATATTTGGGAATTTACCTAACAAAGGACATGAAAGATCTCTATAAAACTATGAAACTCTAAGAAAAGAAACAGCTGAAAATGTTAATAAATGGAAAAATATACCATGCTCATGGCTGGGAAGAAACAACATTGTTAAAATGTCCATATTACACAAAGTAATATATAATTTTAATGCAATCCCCATTAAAGCTCCACTGTCATACTTTAAAGATCTTGAGAAAATAATACTTTGTTTAATATAGAATCAGAAAAAAACCTTGAATAGCCAGGACATTAATCAGGAATAAAAATAAAGCAGGAGGAATCACGCTACCAGACCTCAGATTATACTATAAATTGATAGTGATTAAAACAGCATGGTCCTGGCACAAAAACAGAGAGGTAGGTGTATGGAACAGAATAGAGAGCCAACAGATGAATCCAGCTACCTATCGTTACCTGATCTTTGACAAGCCAATTAAAAACATTGAGTGGGGAAAAGATTCCCTATTGAACAAATGGTGCTGGTAAAACTGAATGGCAACCTGTAGAAGACTGAAACTAAGATAGATTCTCACTGGATTAAAAATTTAAACTTAAGGCATGAAACATAAAAATACTAGAAGATAATGTAGAGAAAACACTTGAAGAAATCAGCCTGGGCAAAAATTTTATGGGGAGGACTCCCCAGGCAATTGAAGCAACATCAAAAATACACTATTGGGACCAGATCAAACTAAAGAGCTTCTGTACAGCCAAGAACACAGTAAGTAAAGCAAGCAGACAGCACTCAGAAGGGGAGAAGATATTCGCAGGTTATGTCTCTGACAAAGTTTAATAACCAGAATCCATAGAGAACTCAAATGTATTAGCAAGAAAAAACAAGTGATCCCATCTCAGGGTGGGCAAAGGACTTGAAGCAGAATTTCACTAAATAAGATAGGTGTATGGCCTATAAATATATGAAAAAATGCTCACCATCCTTAATCATTAGAGAACTGCAAACCAAAACAACTCTGAGATAACCATCTAACTCCAGGAAGATTAGCCCATATCACAAAATCCCCAAACCAGAGATGCTGGCAAGGATTTGGAGAAAGGGAACACTTCTACACTGCTGGTGGGAATGCAAACTAACAGGTTCCTTTTGGAAAGACATCTGGAGAACACTTAGAGAACTAAAAATTGACCTGCCATTTGATCCTGCAATTCCTTTATTGGGCATTTACCCAGATGAGCAAAAATCACATTACAACAAAGATATTTGTATCAGAATGTTTATTGCAGCCCAATTCACAATTGCCAGGTCATGGAAAAAGCTCAAGTGTCCATCAATCCATGAATGGATCAATAAACTGTGGTATATGTATGCCATGGAATACTATGCAGCCATAAAGAAAGATTGAGACTTTAACTCCTTCATGTTTACATGGATGGAGCTGAAAAATGTTCTTCTTAGCAAAGTATCACAAGAATGGAAGAAAAAATATCCAATATACAAAGCCCTATTATGGAACTAGTTTATAGCTTTCATATGAGAGCTATAACCTAATTACAGCCTAAGAATTTAGGGAGGGGGAAGGACAAGCCAATTAAAAAGGGTGGAGGGAGGGTGATTGGAGGGATCACCTCTGTGGTTTGTCTTACAAGGGTATAAGTGAATCTTTCTAAAAGTAGAGTATAAACATCTTAACACAATAACTAATAAAATTGACATAAAGTCTATGTTAACCAGTTTGATGAAAATATTTCAAATTGTATATGAAAACACCACACTGCACCCCATGATTGCATTAATGTACATAACTATCATTTAATAAAAAAAAAAAGACAAAAAAAGATCAAAAGTCACCATCCTTTTTAGTGGCTGTATAGTATTCCATGGTACACATATACCACAGTTTTTTAACCCATTCCTGGATTGGTGGGCATTTAGGTTGTCTCCATAATTTGGCAATTTTTAATTAAGCTGCAATAAACAGTCTAGTGCAAATATTCTTATGAGAAAAGGATTTTTTTCTCTTCTGGGTAAATGCCCAGTAATGGGATTACAGCATGAAATGGGAGGTCAAATTTGAGTTCTTTGAGGCTTCTCCATACTTCCTTTGAAAATGGTTGTATTAGGCAGCTGTCCCATCAGCAGGGTAAAAGTGTCCCCTTCTCTCCACATCCACACCAGCATCTGTAGCTTTGAGTCTTTGTGATGTGGCCCATTCTCACTGGGGTTAGGTGATGTCTTAGGGTAGTTGTGATTTACATTTCTCTGATAATTAGGATGAGCATTCTTTCATATGATTATTAGACATGTGTATCTCTTCTTTAGAGAAGGTTCTATTTGTCTCACTTGCCCATTGATATAGTGGATTGTTGGCTTTCTTTTTCTTTTTTTTCTTTTTTTGGTAAATGTTATACTATGTGTATTTTACTACAATTTTAAAAATCAATATTAAAATCTTTTACAAGAGTAAGAAATAAGTTTTGGTAAAATTGTGAGAAAATTCTAACCCCTGTACTTTTTGGCTGAGAATGTAAATGTAAATGGTATATTTGCTATGAAAAGTAGTTTTAGACAGTTCCTCAAAAAAGTAATCATGTAATTACCATATGTCCCAGCAATTCAACTCCTAATCAAATGTTTTATGATTCACCTGTATTTAACATCCAGAATAGAAAAATTCATAGAGATAGAAAACTGATTAAAGTTTTCTAGGGGCAGGAAGAAGGCAGGGAGTGGGGAGTAATTGCTTAATGGTTACAGAGTTTCCAGGAGGCGGAGAAAGACGGCAGAGAGGATGCATCTCTGGATCAACTCTCCTCGCAGCTTCAGGTGAGAGTGAGGGGGCTGGACCTTTCCCTGCGTGGAGTGTTGGCAGAGATAGGAAATGCAGGGTGTGCCACAAAGAGGTAGATTGCTGGACTGCAATCGTAACCCAGAACCACGGTATCTGCCAGAGAAAACTCGGCACCATAGCTGAAGCGGTGCCAGCAGCTGCAGCCAGTGGCCTGAGGTGGCAGCAACCAACCCCTCCCCCACAGAGGACTACTATTCCCAATTCATGGGGAGTTTGGGTGTTTTGTAGAGAGTATGGTGGGGTATGAACTCCTGAGCAGAATTTGGCAACCATAAAGGGGAGCCATTTGGACCCTCTTTGGAATGTCAGGGGTCTAGGTAGCTGGACAGAAAATTGAGGGGAAAGGATCCCGCTTAGGAAACAGACGCACTTTGTAATATTAGAAAAGTCTTTATGGCACTGTGCTGAAGTGGCAAGTGACAGTGGCAACTAAAACCCTCCCGTACAGAGACTGAAAAGTCTTTTATGCTTGACACTGAATCTGCAGGCATCAATGGCAACCAGTCCCTCCCTCATGAAGACTGACTGAAAAGTCTGTGCCAAGGCACTAAAGTGGCCAGAGCCAGTGACAACCAGCCACATCCCCACAGAAAGTTACAATTTCCAGTTCAAGGGGAAAATAAGAGTTGAGTGGAAATCTAGTGAAGTGTGGACTCATGTGCTAAATTTGGAAGTCAGATAGGGGTGCCATCTGGAACAGGATAGCCGAGGCTGGGTGGCCAGTCAGGAAGCAGATATATTGTGAAACTTCAAAAATGGCATCTCCATGGCACTCCTTCCTACAGGCCAGGTGCAGCGAGCTGAATCTCACCTACACGCAGTCATCCTTCACCTGAAGCTGGTTCAGGACACGTCACAATTTATGGGGACTGTTGAAGGGAGAATTTGCCCAACCTGCCGGCAAAGAGTCCTTTTTTTTTTTTTCTTTTAAATCCCTGGAACCTCTCCAACAAAGGTTTAATAACCAGAATCCACAGAGAACTCAAACATATTAGCAAGAAGAGAACAAGTGATCCCCTCTCAGGATGGGCGAGGGACTTGAAGAGAAACTTTTCTGAAGAAGACAGGCACATGGCCTACAAACATGAAAAAATGCTCACCATCCTTAATCATCAGAGAAATGCAAATCAAAACTACTTTGAGATATCATCTAACACCAGTAAGATTAGCCCATATCATAAAATCCCCAAACCAGAGATGCTGGCATGGTTGTGGAGAAAAAGGAACATTTCTACACTGCTGGTGGGATTGCAAACTAATATGTTCCTTTTGGAAAGACATCTGGTGAACACTTAAAGAACTAAAAATAGGGACAGCACCTGTGGCTCAAAAGGATTGGGTGCCTGCCCCATATGCCAGAGGTGGTAGGTTCAAACCCAGCCCCAGCCAAAACAATAAAAAATAATAAAAAAAATTTTAAAAAGAACTAAAAATAGACCTTCCATTTGATCCTATAATTCCTCTATTAGGTATATATCCAGAAGACCCAAAATCACACTACAATGAAGATATTTGTATCAGAATGTTCATTGCAGCCCAATTCATAATTGCTAGGTCGTGGAAGAAGCCCAAGTGCCCTTCGATCCACAAATGGATCGATAAATTGTGGTATATGTATGCCAAGGAATATTATGCAGCCATTAAGAAAGATGGAGACTTTACCTCCTTCATGTTTACATGGATGGAGCTGGAAAATGTTCTTCTTAGCAAAGTATCTCAAGAATGGAAGAAAAAGTATCCAATGCACTCAGCCCTACTATGAAACCAATTTATAGCCTTCATAGGAAAGCTATATCCCAATTTTAGCCCAGGAATATGGGAAGAGGGGAGACGGAGGGGAGGGGAGGGGAGAGGGTGCGTGGAGGAAGGGTGATTGGTAGGATCATGCCTATTCTTCATTCTGTAAGGGCACATATGAATCTCTCTAATTGTAGAATATAATTGTCTTAACACAATAACTAAGAAAAAGACATGAAGGCTATGTTAACCAGTTGGATGAAAGTATTTCAAATTGTATAAACAGTACACTGTACCCCATGATAGTATTAATGTACACTGTTATGATTTAATAAAAAAATTAATAAACAAATGGAAATAAAAATAAAACATTTCTACAAATATATAAATAAATACATAAATCCCTGCATCAACATTCCTGCAAAGTCTAAGCACCCAACAGATAGCCAGGGACTCGTCAAAATAATCAGTGTAAACCAAGAAACAGGTACAAGCCTGGGAACCACTCACAGTGCCACCTGCTGTCTAGAAAGTATATTGCAACATAAATATATTCAAACTAAAGTTGATCCCTACAGCATAAGTATAGTTGTATGTTTGTATACATACATAAGAATAATATTTTTCTTGGTGGTGCTCTTCCTTTTTTTTTTTTCTTTTTTCATCCTCTTCTTGTAGAAGTTATTGTTTTCTTTTATTTTTTATTATTAATACTATTTTTCCTTTTTTCTTCTCTCTTCCTCTTCTTCCCTTCTTATGGTTGTTGAGAGTGCCTACATCAGATTAATAGAGTTTTTTCTTTTCTTTTCTTTATCATTTTATGATTACCATTTTTGTTGTTGGTGGGGTTTTTTTGTCTGTTTGTTTACTTCTTTGATTGTCTGTGCATCTGTGTGCTTGTGTATCTGGTAGCATTTTTATCTGTTCATTTGTTCGTTTGGTTTCAATGTATTTTATACATTGCTAAATCCTCGGGTTGGCTATTTCCCCTAACTCCATTTTCACATTCAATAAGAACATGGGGGAACAGGGGATAAAGGCTGACTGGAGCTAGTTTTCAACAAAAACTCCAGTCCAGGGGGAGAGATAACAGCCAGAAAGAACCCAACAAAGATGAAGGTGGAGAGCCAAGCTGAGAGAAGAGATAGATAAATGCACATCTTCCCCACTGAAGCAAGCCACTACTCTAAGGAAACAAATTCCAGGTCTAGATGGACTTCACGTAGAACATTCTCCAGCTGCCATTGAGTGCCTGAGACAGACAGGCTTCAGCTCCCTCTACTAGCTTGTGACAAAAAGCCGTAACTGAGTGGAGGAAGCATTTACTTTACTTTGACTCTGGCAGACATAAAGCCCTGCCATACTTGCTTACTGACAAACTGGGTCACAGCCCTGTGGGGTTAACAGTGACTGAGTGTGACAAAGGTGCAAGGTGGGGAAGGAGGCATCCACTTTCCCAGACCAATTTATTTGCTGGGTTGGTCCTTGAGACCTCAAAAAGAACTGAAGCAAGTCATACCTGAGCTCCCAGCAGACCCCTGCAGTCTAGTTACCAGAGACCTTTTGAAATCCCCCATCTGAGACCAATACTAACTGGGACAATTGATTTGGATCTCTTGAACTGGGTCAATCACCCAAGGACTATCCAAAGTGATACCCTCGGTGTATGGTTGTGGAAAGGTGTGATTTTCCTTTCCCAATTGTTCCTGTGAGAGGCAGGGTGACTTAATTGCTGGTATTTCTCCACAGCTGAGACTTCAACCCACAGTAACTGATTTACTAGGGTAGAACAGAGACCAGCTGAAAATACAGAGACACTTAGCCCCATCACCCCAAGCAGGACCCCAGTTTCTGAGGCCATAGCACTGTATGGGTCCTTCACAAAGCTCTAGTGGAAAAGGAACAGACACCAGTCCCAGCCTTTGGACAATTAGCTAGCTAATTACTACTCCTGGAGCCCCAAAACCAACTTCTCCTTATCTGCTCAGCTACCCAAATAGTGTAAATTCAGCATGGGGCAGAGTCAATGGAAAATCTCCAGTAACAAGAATAACCAGAGTAGATCAAACACCCCAAGGAAGGACATGGAAGATGCAATTGAATACCCCATCCATAAACACATGACTGAGATATCAGAAATTAGGTTCAGAGTCTGGACAGCAAATAAGATCAACAGAATGGAGGAAAGGAGGGAATCAGAATTTCAAATTATTCAAAAGTTGTCTTAAGAATTCAAGGATTTCAGCTCGGCACCTATAGCTCAACCGGCTAAGGCACCAGCCACGTACACCTAAGGTGGCGGGTTCGAATCCCCAGCCTGGACCC
>NW_003852677.1:260945-274595 GCF_000181295.1 Otolemur garnettii
AAAAAAAAAAAAAATTCAAGGATTTCAAAGATAAAATGTCCAAAGATTTAGATACATTGAGGCAAGAGTTTGCAGCCCTCAAAGATCTGAAAAATATCATAGAATACCTCACTAACAGAGTGGAGCAGGCAGAAGAAAGAATCTCTGACATTGAAGACAAAGCTTTTGAATGCACCCAAGAGATCAAAAAGGAAGAGAAATGGCAAGCAAAAATGGATCATTCTCTCAGAGAGCTCTGGGATAATTCCAAGAAAACTAATATTTGCCTTATAGGAATCCCTGAAGGCGATGAGTTGCTTCACAAAACACAGAGGCTCTTCTTCATGAAATTTTGAAAGAGAACTTCCCAGATATGCCAATAGATTCTGAAATTCAGATAGCAGACTAGTTTCAGAACCCCACCATGACTCAACCTGAACAAGACTTCCACCAGGCACATAATTAACTTCACTAAAGTTAATATGAAAGAGAAATTTCTGAAAGCAGTTAGATGTAAGAAAACTCTAACCTACAAGGGGAAGAATATTAGAATGACTGCAAATCTCTCTGCTGAAACCTTTCAAGCTAGAAGGGAATGGTCATTGACTTTTAATGTCCTAAAACAAAATAACTTTCATCCCAGGATTCTGTATCCAGCTGAGCTGAGTTTCACTTATGATGGAGAAATTAAATACTTTAATGACATTCACATGTTGAAGAAATTTGCCATAACTGAACTAGCTCTCCATAATAACCAGTGCAATCCTCCACCACAAAAGTAAACTCACTCAGGAACTTTTGATCAAATTCCAACTTCTAGTGGTGAAAGGATTAAAAATGTCCACTTGACTTGAAAAACTCAAAACACAAATTTTTACCAGGCTTATCAATATTCTCAATCAATGTGAATGGCTTGAATTGTCCTCTAAAGAGGCATAGGCTGCTGACTGGATACCAAATCTCAGGCCAGATATCTGCTGCATACAAGAATCTCATCTTACCCTAAAAGATAAATATGGACTCAGGGTGAAGAGATGGTCATCTATATTGACAGGCTAATGGAAAGCAGTAAAAAGCAGGTGTCACAATTTTATTCACAGATACAATAGGCTTTAAACCAAGAAAAGTAAGCAAAGATAAGGATGGTCACTTTTTATTTCTTAAGGGTAATACTCAATATGATGAGATTTCAATTATCAATATTTATGCACCCAACCAGAATGCACCTCAATGTATAAGAGATAGTCTGATAGGCATGAGGAACTTGATTTCTCCTAGCTTCATCATAGTCGGAGATTTTAATACTCCTTTGGCTATGTTGGATAGATCCTCCAACAAGAAGCTTAGCAAAGACATTTTCGATTTAAACTTAACCATTCAGCATTTGGATTTCATGGACATCCACAGAACATTTTATCCTAAAAAAACTGAATACACATTTTTCTCATCAGCCCAACATACTCCAAAATCAACTACATTTTAGGTCAAAAGTCTAACCTTAGCAAATTTAAATAATAGAAATTATTCCATTCATCTTCTCAGACCATCATGGAATAAAAGTTGAACTCAGTAACAACAGGAATTTGCAGACTCATACAAAAACATGGAAGCTAAATAACCTTATGCTGAATGATAGGTGGGTCAGAGATGAGATCAAGAAGGAAATAACCAAATTTTTGGAACAAAATAATAATGAAGACATGAGCTACCAGAACCTCTTGGATATGGCAAAGGCAGTCCTAAGAGGAAAATTTATAGCATTGCAAGCCTTCCTCAAGAAAATGGAAAGAGAGGAAGTTAACAACTTAATGGGACAGCTCAAGCAACTGGAAAAAGAATAACACTCCAATACCAAACCAAGCAGAAGAAAAGAAATAACCAAAATTAGAGAAGAAATAAATGAAATTGAAAACAAAGTGAACATTTTAAAACAATAACTGAGAAAATGACATGAAGGCTCTGTTGACCAGTTTGATGGAAGTATTTCGGATTGCATGTGAAAACTCCACACTGTACCCCAGAAGTGCATTAATGTACATAGTTACCATTCAATAAAGAAAAGAAAGAAATAAAGAAATTGAAAACAAAATAATGATACAACAGATCAATAAATCAGAAAGTTGGTTTTTGAAAAGGTCAATAAAATAGACAAACCTTTGGTCAACCTAACCAAGAAAAGAAGAGTAAAATATCTAATTGCATCAATCAGAAATGGTAAAGACAAAATAACAACAGACCTGTCAGAAATTTAAAAAAATTCTTAATGAATATTACAAGAAACTTTATTCCCAGAAATGTGAAAATCTGAAGGAAAATGAATAATACTTGGAAGCATGCAACCTTCTAAGACTTAGCCAGAATCATGTGGAAATGTTGAACAGGCCTATATCAAGTTCTGAAATAGCATCAAATATACAAAATCTCCCTAAAAAGAAAAGCCCAGGACCAGATGGCTTCACATCAGAATTCTACCAAACCTTTAAAGAGGAGCTAGTACCTATATTACTTAACCTCTTTCAACATATAGAAAAACACATTCTACCCAACACATTCTACAAAGCAAACATCACCTTGATCCCCAAACCGGGAGAAGACCCAACAAGAAAAGCAAATTACAGACCAATTTTACTTATGAATATTGATGAAAAAAATATTCAACAAGATTCTAACCAACAGAATCCAGCAACACATCAAACAAATTATACACTACAACCAAGTGGGTTTTATTCCAGGATCTCAAGGCTGGTTCAATATATGTAAATCTATAAATGTAATTCATCACATAAACAAATTAAAAAACAAAGACCATATGATTCTCTCAATTGATGCACAAAAAGCTTTTGATAATATCCAGCATTTCTTCATGAACAGAACACTTATGTAAATTGGTATAGAAGGGACATTTCTTAAAGTGATAGAGGTCATCTACAACAAACCCACAGCCAATATTCTATTGAATGGAGTTAAATTGAAACTATTTCCACTCAGACCAGGAACCAGGCAAGGTTTCCCATTGTCTCCATTGCTCTTTAACATCGTATTGGAAGTTTTAGCCATCGCAATTAGGGAAGAAAAGGTGATCAAGTGTATCCATATAGGATCAGAAGAGATTAAACTTTCATTCTTTGCAGATGATATGATTGTATACCTGGAAAAAACAGGCATTCTACTACAAAACTCTTAGATGTGATCAAGGAATACAGCAGAGTCTCAGGCTACAAAATCAACACTCATAGATCAGTACCCTTCATATATTCCAACAATAGTCAAGTCGAAAAAACAGTCAAGGACTCTATTCTGTTCACAGTAGTGCCAAAGAAGATGAAATATTTGGGAGTTTACCTAACAAAGGAGGTGAAAGATCTCTATAAAGAGAACTTTGAAACTCTAAGAAAAGAAATAGCTTAAAATGTTAACAAATGGAAAAATATACCATGCTTATGGCTGGAAAGAATCAACATTGCTAAAATATCCATACTACCTGAAGCAATATATAGTTTTAATGCAAACCCTATTAAAGTCCCACTATCATACTTTAAAGACTTTGAAAAAATAATACTTCATTTTATATGGAATCAGAAAAAAACCTTGAATAGCCAGGATGTTACTCAGAAATAAATACAAAGCAGTAGGAATCATGCTACCAGACATCAGACTATACTATAAATCCATAGTGATCAAAACAACATGGTACAAGAGAGATAGATGTATGGAACAGAATAGAGAACCAAGAGATGAACCCAGCTACTTACCCTTATATGACCTTTGACAAGCCAGTTAACAACATTTAGTGGGGGAAAGATTCCCTATTTAACAAATGATTCTGGGCAAACTGGCTGGTGACCTGCAGGAGACTGAACTGGATCCTTTCTTTTTTTTTTTTATTAAATCACATTTGTGCACATTAATTCTATCATGGGGTACAGTGTGTTGTTTTCATATACAATTTGAAATACTTTCATCCAATTGGCCAACATAGCCATCATGTCATTCTCGTAATTGTTGTGTTAAGACATTTATATTCAACATTTAGAAAGATTTACATGTACCCTTAGAGGATAAATCATAGGCGTGAAGGCAATATACAGATAAGCACTTTTCACCACTAACTAAGATAGTCTCTCACTGGATTAACGATTTAAACTCAAGACGTGAAACTATAAAAATACTAGAAGAAGTGTAGGGAAATCACTTGAAGAAATCGGCCTGGGTGAAAATTTTATGAGGAGAACTCCCCAGGCAATTGAAGCAACATCAAAAATACACTACTGGGACCTCACCAAATTAAAAAGCTTCTGCACAGTGAAGAACACAGTGAGTAAGGGAAGCAGACAGCCCTCAGAATGGGAGAAGATATTTGCTGGTTATGTCTCTGACAAAGGTTTAATAACCAGAATCCACAGAGAACTCAAACATATTAGCAAGAAGAGAACAAGTGATCCCATCTCAGGGTGGGCAAGGGACTTGAAGAGAAACTTCTATAAAGAAGACAGGTGCATGGCCTACAGATATATGTAAAAATGCTCATCATCCTTAATCATCAGAGAAATGCAAATCAAAACTACTTTGAGATATCATCTAACACCAGGAAGATTAGACCATATCACAAAATCCCCAAACCAGAGATGCTGGCATGGCTGTGGAGAAAAGGGACCACTTCTACACTGCTGGTGAGATTGCAAACTAATACATTCCTTTTGGAAAGATATCTGGAGAACACTTAGAAAACTAAAAATAGACCTGCCATTTGATCCTGCAATTCCTTTATTAGGTATATATCTAGAAGATAAAAAATCACACTACAACAAAGATATTTTTACCAGAACATTTATTGCAGCTCAATTCATAATTGTTAGGTCATGGAAGAAGCCCAAGTGCCCATCAACCCACAAATGGATTAATAAATTGTGGTATATGTACACAATGGAATACTATGCAGACCTAAAGAAATATGGAGACTTTACCTCCTTCATGTTTACATGGATGGAGCTGGAAAATATTCTTCTTAGCAAAGTTTCTCAAGAATGGAAGAAAAAGTATACAATGTACTCATCCCTACCATGAAACCAATTTATAGCTTTCACAGTTAATTTATAACCCAATTATAACCCAAGAATATGGGGAAAGGGGAGAGGGAGGGGAGGGGTGGGGGTAGAGTGGGTGGAGGGAGGGTGATTGGCGGGATCATGCCTTTGGTTCATCTTATAATGGTACATATGAATCTTTCTAAATGTAGAATATAAATGTCTTAACACAATAACTAAGAAAATGATGCAAAGGCTATGTTAACCAGTTTGATGAAAAATTTTCAAATTGTATATAAAAACAGCACAGTGTACCCCATTATAGTATTAATGTACACAGCTATGATTTAATAAAAAAAAATGGTTACAGAGTTTCCATTTGAGATGATGAAAAAATTTCAGAATTAGATAAGTCATTATGGTTGCACGACACTGTGAATGTAATTAATGAACAGTTAAAATTGTTCAAGGGGAAAATTTTGTTATGTATAGTAATATTTATCAATTGCATAATAAAAAATCAAAAAAAGAGAAAATGGCAATAATAGCTACAAGTACTACTCTTACTGCTATGATCACTATAGCCATTTATGAAGTACCATGCTAGGTAGTATGCTAGGTACCAGGAAAATAGTAGTGACAAATAATATAGTGAGAAGAGACAGACAGTAAGATTCAGGAAACAGTTTTTAGACTCAAAACTGTTGTAGCCCTTGCATTATGCAGCTTCTCTTCTCAATAAGCACCTGCTAAGACCCTGGCTTAGGCAAAGCCCCGGGGACCTAGGTTCTAGAACTATGTGCTTCACATATGATCAAGTCAATGGCAATAGGCATCTTTTCTGCCAGGAGTTTCTGTCTGTCCCTTCCCACTTCTCACTCTCCAGGTAGCCAATTTTGCCTTGTCTTAGATGGGCCTTAACCTCAAACTCAAGAACTGCCTTGGAATAACAGGACTTAAGATAGGCATGGGGAGCCTAGATGTTTCTTTCACTATACTCCCTTGCATATTGGCACCTCACTACCTTTACTTATTCTTGACTCAGTTCTAGAGTGAATGAAGGGTTCTTGGCACTGTCCTTCCCTAGTTTTTTGCCCATGTCTATCTGATTGGCTTTATAAACATCTCTTCCCTTCCCTACTACCCTTCCTTATGGATTTTGTATCTACACACACAACATAATGAACCAATTCAAGCTGTAGTTCAGTTATCAATTGCATATTTGATGTTAAATAGGAAAAAAAAAACTAAACAAGTCATTTATTCCTGTTTGGCAAATATTTAATGAGCCTCTGTCCTAGATGTTGGCAACTTCACCTCACATCTAGAATCCTGGCAATAACCACTTCTGAGCACCTATTATGAGCATGGGTATTCTTATGGATTAATTAACTGAATTTCTGTATAATTCTGCTATGTCAGTGGGACATATCTCCACTTTTTAGCAGAAAAGTCAAGGTTCAGAAAGATAAGGTTGAGATCACTGAAGATGCCTGGTGCACCTAGACTATTTCACAGCTCCTAATCACCCCACATAATTAGTGTTCCATGTGCTCTGACAACATCTCACCTCAATGTACCCTTCCACAACCATCAGCACACACAGCATGCTTCACGCCATGTTCCTCTTGGATATCTCACTCACACATAAAACTTTCCTCATACACTCTGCCTATATCTTGTGTTCCTTGCACACCACACAGAAAGTGACATGCACAGACTTTACAATGACATTGAAACCCACAACTTCTCTTCTTCCAAGACTTCACACACACACACACACACACACACACACACTCACACAAGAAATATGCATATGATAAGCCATGCCTTCCACCTGGCCACTCAAGTATAAATCTACCTCTTAAGAATAAGAGGTAGTCATGTGGTGGCACCTGTGGCACAGATAAGCCATGCCTTCCAACCACCCACTCAAGTATAAACATACCTCTTAAGAATACACAGTCATGGGGTGGCACCTGTGGCACAGTGAGTAGGGTACCAGCCCCATATACTGAGGGTGGTGGGTTCAAACCCAGGCCAGGCCAAACTGCAACAACAAAAAAAATAGCCAAGCATTGTGGTGGGCGCCTGTAGTTTCAGCTACTCAGGAGGCTGAGGCAAGAGAATTGCTTAAGCCCAAGAGTCAGAGGTTGCTCTGAGCTGTGATGCCATGGCACTCTACCAAGGGTGATAAAGTGATACTGTGTAAAAAAAAAAAAAATACACAGTCATGGGGTGGTGCCTGTGGTTCAGTGGGTAGGGCGCTGGCCTCATATACTGAGGGTGGTGGGTTAAAACCTGGCCCCAGCCAGCTAAAACAGCAACGACAATTGCAACAAAAAATAGTCAGGCATTGTGGTAGACACCTGTAGTCCCAGCTACTCAGGAGCCTGAAGCAAGAGAATTGCTTAATCCCAAGAGTTGGATGTTGCTGTGAGCTGTGACACCATGACACTCTACTGAGGGTGACAGAGTGATACTCTGTCTCAAAAAAAAAAAAATACACAGTCACAACTATGTTGTAGAAACAACATTAGGCACTCATCATGCCTCATCCCCTCCCTATCTCCTCTCCTAGAGCTTCCCTGTCTCCATGCCAAGCTTCATTTCATGCACATACAAACCTCACACACAGTCTCATACCAATTGACAGGCCTAGTCCAAGCCATATCCAGAAACTGCCAATCCTCCCAGCCACTTCCCTTGTCTATCTCTGCCACACCATAGCATTTGCAATCACATAGTAGAAGTGACTATCAGAGCTCTGCCATTACCTAAGGGAAGGTCCATCTGGTAGGGCTAGATTCCTTCCACCTATCCTTACATTTTGCCCCTTTTTCAGTGTTGTAAACTTTTCCTTATATCTGCCATTACAGTGGTAGAAGTTGAACCCAAAAACCATCTCCCCTGTCTCCTATCTTCCAGAAATTTGGTCAAGGGTAAGGAGGAATTGGAGGTGAGAGCAGGAAATGGTATGACATAGCAAAGACCTCCTGGATTCAGATTAAGGCATGGAGGCAAAACCTTGCCCAGGAATCCATGCTAAAGACTGACAAGTTGGTGATTTTTCCATAGCCATCGGCACTGCTTTCCTCCTCCCTGGGGTTTAACTTTTCAGTGCTCTATTCCATGATCCCTTGAATATAAGGGTATTTATTCACTGCCAGTGTGCCTTTAGGTGACTTCCTCCCTGACCATGTGTTTCTATTTTCAAAAAGAAAGAAGTTAAGAAATGAGCTAAGAGATGTACTCTATCACCATAAAGGATGGAAAGTGCAAAGAGGTGGTATTACGCCTGGCCTATGCTGGGAGCTTTCTGTGTGGGTGCATTTTCTTAATGTCTCCCTCTGTGTTAGGGGCCCTGCAAGGGTTCCTCTGTATAATTTTAGGCCCAGAACAGAGATATCAAAAGCAGTGTGCTATAGTGTGATGAGTAAGTTGGCAGCCTTTATTGTCAAACTACCTGCACTTAACTTCTTCCTAGTTGTATGACTTATAGCAAGATACTAAATCTGACCTCAGTTACTCTGTCCTAGAAATGGGGTTAATGATGATTTCTTTCTCTCACAGTTGTTTCACAGATTAAATAAAAGCATGCAAAGTTCATACTTTACTGAAAATACTCAATATATATTTGTTGAATAACTGAATAAACTAAGTAATATGGTTCTACTCAGGCTTAGGATCACAGATCCAATAAATATCAAATATAATACCTGCCACTCAGTGTGTGTCTCCCTGGAACGCAAAGTCTCCACTGGGCAAGTAATTTCTGCCTATTTTGTACTTCAAGCTCCTAGAACAGTTCCCAGAAAATAATAAGTGCTTGATAAATACCTTTTGAATGAATAAATGAGCAAATGATTTAATATTATATCCCAGAAACTATACTAGGAATATGGGATAGACAGTTCCTGCCCTCTTGGATTTATAATCTAGTCATCAAATTGACATTAATACCAATAATTGAAGTTGGAGTTGATACTGTAAAGGAAAAGGAATACTATGATAGTAAAACTCAGAAGGAATAAGAGAGGCAGTCTCCCAGAACCAATCACTATCAGATTCAAGGCCTGAGAGAGAACTGAATCAGGCGATAAGGGGAGAAAGTGATGATGTGTTTGAGCTGTTAAGAACTATCAGGATGGCAAGATTCTAGTGAGAAAAAGAATGAGTAGTGGAAGATGGAGTTGGAGAGATTGGCAGAGGCCATATCATGTAGGCCCCTCTGGGCCATGGAAAAGAAACTGACTTGTGATCCTCATGTGATAGGAATACACTGTAGGATTTTGAGCTGGTGAATGACGAGATCTATGTTTTACAAAGATTGTTCTAGCTTTCTTGAATGAGTTGTGGTAGGGGCAAGAGTGGAAACAGGAAGACCTCTTAGGAGGCTATAGCAAATCC
This sequence comes from Otolemur garnettii, assembly GCF_000181295.1. Lineage (NCBI taxonomy): Eukaryota > Metazoa > Chordata > Mammalia > Primates > Galagidae > Otolemur > Otolemur garnettii. The sequence goes on from NW_003852677.1 coordinate 270,359, forward strand.
TCCAGGTGACATAATAGGGACTTTGACCTGACTGGTGGGAAGTGAATGAGGAGAGACATGGATGTATTAGAGATATATTCTAAGTGATGCAGGACTTGCTGATAGACTCGGTGATGAAGAGTTAATGAAGAGAAATGAGGCAAAGATAACTTTTTCTGACTTGTCATGAGGGTATATGGTGGTATCAACTTTCCCTGGTAGGAAAGATTGTGAAGGAACAGGCTCTGGGGTGGAGACATTCTGTTTTGTCTGTCTTTACCAGTAAGACATCCTGTGGGGTGAGGCAGCTTACGCCTGTAATTTTATCATGTTGGGAGGCCGAGGATGGTTAATTGTTTGAGCTCAGAAGTTCAAGATCAGCCTGAGCAAGAGCAAGACCCTATCTCTACTAAAAATAGAGAAACTAGGTGGAAATTATGATGGGCACCTATAGTCCCAGATACATGAGACACTAAGGCAAGAGGATCATCTGAGCTCAAGAGTTTGAGGTTTCTGTGAGCTGTGATGCCATAGAACTCTACTCAGGGTGACAGAATGAGACTCTGTCTCAAAAAAAAAAAAAAAAAGACATCCAAAAGAATAAGTCACACACCAGTCTAGAGCCCAGGAGAGAGGCTACAGTTCCTGAGTGTGCTGGTGGAGCCATGGGCTACTTGATTAGAGGAGTGACATGAACTGAATTTTGTTTTAAAAAAATGAGTCCATGCTTACTCTGGATGCTGGACTGAGAATTTATTATAAGGAGGTAAGGATAGAAGTAAGGGGAGCACACTTTAAGCCCCCCTAGTATGCTACATACAAGGCTCAATGGGAGAGAATAGGGCTAGAGAAGTGGGTCATAGTTGCTCCAATATTTTTATGAGGCAAGGAACGGGGAAAGAGTGGAAACAGGGAGACAAATTAAGAGACAATTGCATGCAGATGGGAAATGATGGGTATTCCCAAACTGGGACAGCAGTCTGGGGGATGAAGAGAATGAAACAGGTGGGGGACATTCCACTGCCATTCTGTCATTCTGTTATTAATTGCTTGTGGGAAATAACTGTCTTTTTTATCTTTGTATCCCACCACTGTCTGTGTTGTCTCTCACACATACACACACTGCACAATACAGCACTTTGCCCCCAAGCCAACTGTTGACTAAAATGGATTAACTGACAAAGGGCTAATAATCAAAATCTACAAATAACTCAAGCAAATCAACAAGAAAGTGGAAACAAACCCATTAATCATTGGGCAAGAGACATGAACAGAATCTTTTTCCAAGAGGACACACAAATGCCCAACAAACACATGAAAAAATGCTCATCCTCCCTAATCATCAGATAAATGCAAATCAAAACTGCTTTGAGATACCACCTAACTTCAGTGAGAATAGTCCACATCACATGGTTCCAAAGCTGCAGATTCTGGCAAGGGGGCAAAGCTAGTAGTGCACTTATACATTGTTGATGAGATTGCAAAGTAATACAGCCCTTTTGGGAAGAAATATGGAGAACCATCAAAGAGCTAAAAGTAGACCTTCCTGCAATCCCATTACTAGGTATCTACCCAGAAGAAAGAAAACCATCTCATCATAAGGGCATTTGCTCTAGAATGTTTATAGCAGCTGAATTCACAATCACAAAGGTATGGAAAAAACTAAAGTGCCCATAAACCCATGAATGGATTAATAAACTCTGTTCTTTGTATACCATGGAATATTATTCAGCCATAAAAGATGGAGACTTTGCATCTTTTGTATTTACCTTGATGGATTTGGAGAATATTCCCCATTCTCCAGAATGGAAAATCAAGCATCCCATATAACCAATACTATATTGAAACTAGTAGATCAACAACTATAGGTCCACATGAGAGAAAAACACAATTCAATTTGAGGAGTGGAGAAGGTATAAGGACAGAGGTCTCAGTAAATTCCCTTCTAACGTGTACAGTGTGGTGGTACATTGCACTCTTCCTGGGTGAAAGACTCAACTACAACTCAGACTTTACAAGTTCAGTGCAAACGAATCATATGTACCCTCATATTAATCCAAAATGAAAATGAATCAATAAAAATAAAAATTCTGAATTTATGAATTCTGAAAAAAAAGTAAAATGGTTTCAATTAGATGTAATTCATAAGACTCAGTTATTGTAGGGAGGTAAGCATAGGAAAGGACTCAGTGACTGATTTGATCTGAAGAGTCCAATATGGCCTCTAGGTTTTTAGGAAGAATTCTGAAGTTGCTTTCCATGGAGCTTTAGAGTACTCAGAGCAGGCCCTAACTGCTTTGCCTCCCCTACACTAAGGTCTATCCTTGGCAGGGACCCATCTGGGGGTAAAGCTACCCTTCCCTCCCAATCATCTGGTCTTCTGAGATGAGAGGAAGGTTTTTTCTTCTTGGGACTCTCTTCTGCTTTCCCTAGCCTGGGCAGTGAGTCTCTCTTTATAGTATGTGAATCAGAAGAAACAGTCTGAGAAAGTGAAGAAAAAACAGGCTGCCTGGGGTCTGTGAGCCAAGGTAAACACTCAGTGGTTTCCTGTTGTTGCAGCCCAAAGTATCCCATGACATAATTCCTGGCCTTTCCAGAACACAACAGCTCAGCCTAGCCTGCCAACCTGCCCAGAACCAAGAGGCAGTCACCTCCTTTTCCCACCAGAGTTAGATGATCTGGAACTAGGGAACTTCTCCAAGCCAACTATTCCTCACCTTCCCAGCTGGCCACTTAGGCTTTTATATCCCTATAAGGCATTGGAAGCTATACCCTGAACATACTGTCACAGAAGTATATCAAAAAAGTAAAATGGTTTCTGTCACTTCACAGGAGTCTAAGGGTCAGGGAAAGATTTCCCAAACTGGAAAAGTTATTTTGCTTATTTTAATAAAGAATTGGAGTCAAGGGAGATGGGAGGGTGGAGGGTGTGACACATGGTTTCTTTCCTTTCCTTTTCTTTCTTTCTTTCTTTCTTTCTTTCTTTCTTTCTTTCTTTCTTTCTTTCTTTCTTTCTTTCTTTCTTTCTTTCTTGACAGAGCCTCACTTTGTTGCCCTCAGTAGAGTGCTGTGACATCACACAGCTCACAGCAACTTCCAACTCCTGAGCTTAGGCAATTCTCTTGCCTCAGCCTCCTGAGTAGCTGGGACTACAGGCACCTGCCACAATGCTTGGCTATTTTTTTTGTTGCAGTTTGGCCGGAACTGGGTTTAAACCTGCCACCCTCAGTATATGGGGCCAGTACCCTACCCACTGAGCCACAGATGCTGCCCAAACACATGGTTTCTGAGACAGACCCTAATTGCCTCCTCTCCATTTCATCCCACTCAAGAAGCCACATGTTTGTGTTCTCAGGGTTGGTCACAAATTCCCAGAAACAGAACTATGAAGACCCTTTCAAGACCTTGTAGCCCATCTTTCCATGGTGCATATGAAAGTTCTGAGACAGAAATAGACTAGCCCTAGTCACACCTTTTTCAGAGCAGTATAAGCCTTCCACTGTCAAAGATCTAAACCTGGTGGTGCCTGTGGCTCAGAGGAATAGAGTTCCAGCCCCATATGCTGGAGGTGGCAGGTTCAAACTCAGCCCCGGCCAAAAACTGCCCTCTCCCCTGAAAAAATCTAAACCTGAGCTATCATAAGGAAAGATGATACAGTTGGAAAAATTCTTAACAGGAAATACATAAACTAGGGTTTAAGTTCAAATTCCTCCTTCTCTCTGGGCCTTGGCTTAGACAGCTATAATTCATCTCATGACAACTCATCTTTACTGATAGCCTACTGTGCTTGGGAGAGCTGGTGGTTCTTGGTGATAGAAGAAAACATGATGAGAACACTCCCATTTCACAGGTTGGAATGGAAGGAAAATGAAAGAAATGGTCTCAATTCTGTAAGAGATCTGAAGCTTGTGTAGACTTCATACATTTATCTCTAGGTAGTACCACATAATCAGGGTTGTGGGGTACTTTGGATGCTGTGGACCCCTCCCCACTCTTTTCACAAGGTAGCAAAGAGTTCTCATTGGGCAAGAGTTTTGTTTTTCTAGTTCTCATTTAGCTGGATAGATTTGCATAGAAAGGTGGCAAGGTCCTAAATTATTATCCAGAAAATCAAGCCAAAAAAATTGTGATAATTCCTGCAGCCAACAGTAATTGGATTTCAAGCTGTAGCTATGCCATGGACCACAGTCAATTCAAATTAGCTCTTTTAACCAATCAAATTCATCATAGCCTAGATTAGCAAACAATTCATGGGCAT
>NW_003852677.1:274870-277968 GCF_000181295.1 Otolemur garnettii
ACACACTCCAGCTAGAATCCAGGAAATGACAGCTAGCTGTCTGGGAATTCTAGGGGACTGCTTTAGGATACCTTTCTCATCTCTCTCCTTCCTCCTCCAACAATAGTCCTAATCCAAATCCTATAGAGTATTTTCTACAAAGATGTCTTAGAAAACAATACCAAACCCACTGCATCCATACCCACCCTCACCACATCCATCATATTTTTTATTATCTGTCTATGTCCTGGACTACAACAAAGATCTTTTATTAGGGCTCCCTGATGTCAGTACCTTCCCTCCGATCCAGCTTCCTTAGAACTGCCTGCCAGAGGGAATGTGTCTAAATATCATCTCTGTTCTTGCCTTATCTGTGATCAAAATGGTCCCTTTCCTCCCAACTGCCAGCACAAGCCAATCCAGACACCTATCTTTCATAGGGCAACCAAAATCTGGGCCTCTCATGCCCTTTACTTCCAGGAGGCTAATTGTACCTTGGCAGGTCTCTGTCCATGCCCACCTGGAACTCTCCTGCTCCCAGTGCTATTGCCTTAAACTGGGACCACCCTCTTCTTAACCTATCAAAATCCTGCTCACTTTAGATACTCTTGGGCTGTTTGAATTTTTTAAAGGATAACTATATCTTTACCATTAAAATTTCAGTTGCTGTTATCATCCTTTAAGGCCCAAACTAGGGGCGGAGCCAAGATGGCGGACTGCAGCCAGCTTTTTACAGAAGCTCGCATTCAGAAGGAGGCTGAAAGGACAGAAGCTTAGCAAATTAGCTGATGGTTTGGAGCAGAGACAAGAGAGAAGATTGAAGAGCACACTTCAACCTTCCTGTGGTGAGCTGCGACCCCAAAAATACAACCAAAAGGTACAAAATCCACCACCAAGCAGACAGAACTCCCCTCCCCCACAACAAGGGCTTGCAGTTTACTCCATGCAAACAAGCGAGCAGAGTTCAAACTTCCTCCCACTCTATTCCACAGGAGAGACACCCTAAAAACTGGACCTCCTACCCCTGCTGGCGTGCCACGGCACCATCCGACCAGACATAAAACTGTAAAACTGTATAAATCTGTATATATTCCCCACCTGCAACATTGAACTGCAAGGAGTGCCCCACCCACCCACTCTGAGATCTGGAGGTTTATTACCTATGGAGTCCTGATTCTTGGGCATCTCCTTGAGAGAAGTGGAGGGGGAAAGGGCTGGTTCTGTTCTGTGCTGACTGTGGTGCCGGCATGAGGAGGGGAGAGTCATCTCAGGGACGCCAGTGCAGAAATGGTGGCCGAGCGGCACGCCATCCTGGACGGCAGCCACAGGCAGGGCTCACTTAACTTTCTTGGGTGGAGCCCCAGCCCTCAGGGGGCTAATGTGGCTGAGACAAAGGCAGTGGGCGGGCAGAGGCTAGAATTGACACCTGAGTTTAAAGCCGAATGCAACCTCTGATTTACAGAGAAATCTAGCCAGACAGAAGCCTAATTTAAACAAGCAAGGCCTCCCTGCTGAACTCAGATTTCTGGCTGATTTTGCCAGGTAAACCCCGGGAGCAGTGGCCTACTGGAGTGAATAGGGCCACAGACCTGGGGGATTATGAGTGACTGGGTGCAAGGTGAGGAAGGAGGTATTAACCTTCCCAAACTAACCCATTTGCCAGGTGGGTCCCTTTGCCCTTGCGGAGCACTGGAGCAAGTTATATCTCAACTGCAAGCAGACCCCTCTTATCTAGCTCCCAGAGGCATTTGAACTCTTCCACCTGAAACGGGTGCTGACTGTGACAACTGATTTGGACCCCTCAAACCTGGTAGACCACCCAAGGACTATTCAAAGCGGCACCCCGGGTGTATGGTTGAGGGAAGGGTTGAACTATATAAAACTGTATATATTCTCCACCTGCAAAATTGAACTCTGAGGAGTCCCCACCTACTCACTCCAAGGTTTGGAGAGAAATCTAACTGGACAGAAGCCTAATTTAAACATGCAAGGCCTCCCTGCCGAACTCAGATTTCCAGCTGATTTTGCCAGGTAAACCCCAGGAGCAGTGGCCTACTGGAGTGAAGAGGGTCTCGGACCTGGGGGACCACGAGTGACCGGGTACAAGGTAGAGAAGGAAGTATTAACCTTCCCAGACTAACCCAGTTGCTGAGTGGGTCCCTTTGCCCTCACAGAGCTGGGCGGGCCCCAAAACTGCTTGCTAGAGTCACACGCCTCACGGGCAGCAGGCTCCTGCTCTGGGCAGACCCAGTACTGCTTGCTAGGGCCGCAGGCATGCTGCAGGCCTCCCGCAGGCAGAGGCAGAGAAATCCTCCAATCCAGGTAGACCCAAAACAGCTTGCGAGAGACACACACCCCATGGGGGGCCAGGGGAAGTGTTCCCCCCTCCAGGCTCCCAAGCTGGGTGGGCCTAGAACTGCTTGCTAGAGCCACACTCACCCTGCAGGTGGTGGTGGAGGGGTCTACCACTCTTGGAGGGCCCAGAACTATTTGCTAGAGCCACATACATCCCTCAGAAAGAGGCGGAGGAGTCCCCGGCTCTGGACTCCCGCACTAGGAGGGCACAGATCGGCTTCCTAGCGCTGCACGTGTGCAACGGGCAATGGTGAAGTAGTCCCCCACTTCCCCCCAGCTACTCTGGTGGGGCTGAACTAGGACTGATCTGGTCGCTCGCGTACCCTGCGCTACCGCAGCCATTCCCCTACACTCTGGCTGCTCCAGGGTGCTGAACTAGGACTGATCTAGCCACTACAGTCCCCCTGTTCCACCGGTTGCCCCACTGGGGCCAAACTGGGACTGATCTAGCTGCTGCCAGTTTCCTGCCCCCCCCCCGGTTGCCAGGCAGGCTGAACAAGGTCTAATCTGGTCACGCACACTCCTGTGCAGCTGCTGCTGTTCCACTGCACTCTGGCTGCCCCAGCTCCCGAGAACTGGGAGAAGACAACAGACACGCTCTGCCTGTCTCTCTGGGCAACCAGAAGAAGCCATCAACTGAACGGTTCTGATAAGGCCTTCAAACAAGGTAAACTCAGAATGGGGCGGAATCAGTGGAAAAACTTTGGTAACTCAATAACCAGAGTAGATCAACTCCTCCAAGGGAAAATAGGGAAGACACAATT
>NW_003852677.1:282800-287735 GCF_000181295.1 Otolemur garnettii
GAATCTTTCTAAGAGTAAAATGTGAACTTTTAAAACAATAACTGAGAAAATGACATGAAGGCTGTGTTGACCAGTTTGATGGAAGTATTTCAGATTGCATGTGAAAACCCCACACTGTACCCCAGAAGTTCATTAATGTACATAGTTACCATTCAATAAAAAAAAAAGGCCCAAACCAAATTAACCTCCTTCATGAAGTCTTACTCTAATCTCCCCAAAGCACTGTGTTACAGAACTTAATGCATCCAAGTCAGCTTTAACAGGCATGTGTGTCTCAGTACCGAGAGAAGAGATGATGAGGGACAAGGCCAGACTCCTTGATACCAGTGCTTCCTCTGAGGCAGATGATAGGCTAACACTCTTCCTATGTTACTGTATTGCCCCTGGTCCTGAAAAGACAATCAACAGGCCTCTGGCCTCTCAGGTCAGTCTGTTTTGAGCTACCCTATTCTAGTCATGGGTTTGAATCATGGCACAGCCACCAGCTTGTTCTGTGACTATGAGCAATTCGGAATCCCTCTCTGTCCTTGATTTTTTCAAGAGTTTTTTCAGTTCTAGATTCTATTATTTCAAGATGCAGGATTTTGGCTCAGCTTCCATAACTCAGTGAGTAGGGCGCCAGGCACAAACACTGAGGCTGGGGAGTTCAAGCCCAGCCCCAGCCTGCTAAACAACAACAATGGCAACTGCAACCAAAAAATAGCTGGGAATTGTGGTAGGCACCTGTAGTCCCAACTACTTGGGAGGCTGAGGCAAGAGAAACACTTAAACCCAAGAGTTTGAGGTTGCTGTGAGCTGTGATGTCACAGCACTCTACCAAGGGCAACATAATGAGACTCTGTCTCAGAAAAAAAGAGAAACATACAGAACTTTATGTTGTGATTATCTTGGACTAGGTATGTCCTCTATCATTTTCATATTCTTTCTTTCTCTCTCTCTCTCTTTCTCCTTCTCTCCCTCCCTATTTTACCTTATCCTTATCCTCTTTTCATCTCTACTCTTCTCTTTTTTTCTTCCCCTCTTTGTCTCTGTCTTCCTGTTTCTTCCTGTCTGTTTTAGTTTCTAAGTCTGTCTATTTTTCTCTCTTGTTTCTCTCCTTTTCTCTCTTTTAGTATTTCCCTGTTTTCCTTCACCTCTCTCTCCCCACTCTCTCTGTCCATGTCCACCTGGAACTCTCCTGCTCCCAGTGCTACTGCCTTAAGCTAGGACTACCCCCTTCTTAACCTATCAAAATCCTGCTGACTTTAGATACTCTTGGGTTGGTTGAATTTTTTTAAAGGATAATTATATCTTTATCATTAAAATTTCAGTTGATGTTATCATCCTTTAAGGCCCAAACCAAAATTAACCTCTTTCATGCAGTCCTACTCCAATCTCCCCAAAGCACTGCCTCTTCATTTATGCCTCTTTCCCTTCTCTGTCTATTAATCTCTCTCTCTGCTCTACCCTTAACCCCAGAATGTGGCTGAGTAGCTTTCAATCCAAAATAGCTCTGGTGTTTCCTCTTGTGTTGCTGGTAAACAGAGGTATAAATGGGGTTCCTCTGAGAGGCTCAGGAAGCTTAAGTCTCCATCTCTTGAGTAGGGCTTACAGAGCTAAGGAGAAAGACATCAGGATGAAGAGTCTAATAGCAGGGCCTGCCATTTACCCAAAGAAAGGACACTACCTACAGATCATAAAGGGTTTTCACCTCCTAGAGTATCTGAGCCAAAAGTTCTTAACAACCACATTCCTACTTCCTCTCTCATTTTGAAAATGTGAAAGCTCAGGCCCAAACACAGGAGAGAACTGGCCCACTGTTACACAGTAAAGTAATGGAAGAATTACAATTAGAATGCTGATTTCCTGGCTCTTAATCAAGGACTCTGAAAAGACTATAAAATTGGTTCTATTATACCAGTTGAAAGGCAGTGTTGAGGTTATTTTGCCAATAGAAGGAGAGAATGCTGAGGATTATTATGGGCAGGGTGGTGACCTAATCAATAGGCAGATAGTGAACATTTAAGAAGAGAGTTATTAACCCAGTGAGGTGGCAAAAGCCTCTACTCCTAGAACTATAGGAGACTGAGGCAGGAGGATCCCTTGAACTCAAGAGTTCAAGACCACTCTCAGTAAGAGCCAAACCTCATCTCTAGTACAAATAGGAAAAGTAACTCAGTCTTGTGGCAGGCCCGTGTAGTCCTAGGTACTTAGAGGGTGAGGCAGTAGAATCACTTGATCCCAGGAGTTTGAGTTTGCTGTCACCTAGGCTGATGCCATGGCACTGTAGCCTGGGCAATAGGGTGAGATTCCGTTAAAAAAAAAAAAAAAAAAAAACAGGGTCTGTGTCACTTTTGTTTTCAATGGCAGCTCAATACAGTGTCTGACACCAGCTCAGTGATTCAGTGATTAATAAATGAGGGAGGTACCTGTTCTCAGGTACTTGGGAAACACTGGTGCTTCCTCTGGGGATCTGGATATATAGCAGACTATTATAGAAACTTGAAAATCAAAGGCTCAGGGGATTTAGTCTCAATGTGTTCTAAACTTGTTCATTTCCCACTCACCAGCATCCTCCCATAAATCAGTTTGTTTGGTGTATATATATATATATATATATGTAAAAGAAGGGGTAACTGAAAAAGGGAATAGGCCAGAACTCCTGCTTCATCTTGTTCCCTGTGGCTTGGGAAAGTTGAAATAAAAAAAAAAATGTAGGAAAGACCTGTGACAAAACCAAGAGAGGACTCTGAAAATATGACGGCTGGGTGCTATGGTGATGTCCCAGCTAGCAATTATGTTCTCCTCATTGGCAACTGTGGACTCTGAGTGAGTCACCCTCTCATTCTCAAAGCCAGAGGCCTTAAAGGGGAGAAATGAAGTGAGCCTTTTTTGAGAGAGTTTTTTTTTTTTCTGTGAGGAAGGGGTAATAGAACAGAGTTGGACAGGAGCCCTATACACACTTACATACACCTACACAGTGTGCCCCAGATTACAACTTCTTCAAGACTAAACAGTCAGCTTAAGCAAAAACTGAACGTCTACACCTGCTATTAATTCTGAAATACCAGGGTCCCTAAGTCACTGGGGTTTCTGGGAAATTAGAAGTCAGAGTCAATAATTTCCATTCAGTCCCAGTTTTATAGCCAGCCATAAGTTCTAGTTATGACTGTCACTAATTTGCTCCGTGACCTTTGGCAAATGGTATTCCCTCTCTGAGTCCTTTTCCTCTGTAAAAACAAAACAGAACAACAACTACAAAAAAAATCCAGGACATATTAGATGCATAACATTATGTTTCAAGAGTCCTAGACTGAAATTCAGAAGACCTGGGTTTGAATCTTAACTTTGTCACAGTGACTATATAACCTTAGATGAGTTCCTTTCTGAGCCTTAGTTTTCACAAGTATAAAATTAGGCTTTTGGACAAGATGGTTAATAGTGTGTTTCAAAAGTATCAAGCTAGAATTCAGGAAATCTGGGTTCTAACTCTCACTGACACAGAGTCTGAGTTTAGACTGGTTTCACCCCATCTATAGAGCTCAATTTCTCTATTTTTTGTCATGAAAGGATCTGAAAATAAGTTATCTAAACACACCCTGTGATTATGATAGCCTGTGGTTCTAGAATTTTACAAGCACTGAAAAGGAAGTGAAGGGAAGGAGAACCCACACCCAGAGTATTTTCTTATAAACTATCAGTGTTTCCCTCTACGGGTCTGACCTGGAAGTGCAGGCCAAACTAGAGTTGACCTGCTGAGGCAACTGTTAAACAACCTGAGGCTGGAGGGAGACACAGACCACAACTGAGTATTTCACCAGATAGGGTCCAACACAGACTAGGGTTGGCCTACATTCTTCCCTGCCCCTTTTGATGAAAAGGATCCTGATAGGAAGTGTGTACTTGGATCTTGGACCTTTTATCCCAGCCACTCGAGAAATAAGAAGCTTTCCAGGGCTGTGTAGAGAGCACAGCCCAAAGGAGTTGCTGCCAAGGGCAAAGCAGGTAGATTTGGAAGGATGTGGATGAATGTTTTAGGGTACGGTATGACTGTGATGTGAGAGTTCATGTAGGAACAAATTAGTTCTGTGGCTGAGAAATTTTCACCTGTCAAACAAAAAACTCTTCTTAACATATGGCAGAACTGCTCAAAAAAAATTTTTTTTTGAGACAGGAGCCTCAAGCTTTCCCCCTGGGTAAAGTGCCATGGCATTTCAGCTCACAGCAACCTCCAACTCCTGGGCTTAAGCAAGTCTCCTGCCTCAGCCTCCCAAGTAGCTGGGACCACAGGTGCCCGCCACAACACCCGGCTATTTTTTGTTTGCAGCCATCATTTTGTTTGGGGGGCCCAGGCTGGATTTGAACCCGCCACCTTGGGTGTATGTGGCTGGAGCCTTAGCCACTTGAGCCACAGGCGCCAAGCCAGACCTGCTCAAATTAACATGCTTTTCAGCATTCTCATCTAATCCCCACCTTCCTCATAGGATAGAAAATTTATGCCTGGATAGAAGGAAATAATGGCCCTAGTTTGGGAGTGAGAACCCAATCATGAGAAAGAAACTAAATACTGGATAGTGCTTGGTATTCAAGGAATGCCCTAAGGTCTAGACATTAGACTCTAGGGGATTTGGGAGCACAGTCTTAGGGTATCATTAAGTTTGAGAGATTCTTTGGACCCAGCCTTGAATGGAATTATGTGCTGGAGATATAGTATGTGTTCATATAAAGGATAGGATTCTGTTATGGAAATAAGTGCATACTAAACCTCTTATCAATGTAATTCTATAATGTTTCATTATAATACTAGGCAGGCTATGAAACCCTGGGCTCTCCTTCTCTCTTTCCTGATTAAAAACTCTGATTGTGGCTCGGCACCTGTGGCTCAAGCGGCTAAGGCGCCAGCCACATACACCTAAGGTGGCGGGTTCGAATCCCCAGCCCGGGTCCACCAAACAA
>NW_003852677.1:287908-294729 GCF_000181295.1 Otolemur garnettii
AAAAAAAAAAAAAAAAAAACTCTGATTGTTTAACCCAAATTCAAGGGAGAAAGCAAAAGGATCCAATGTTTCTTCATGTGAGCAGAAGGGCTTGAAGACTTAGGTCTGCTCCTTACTCACTCTATAAACCAGATTAAGTACAGCCTCTCTCTGAGCCTCAGTTTCCCCCCAAAATTAGGAAAGAATTGGACTTGATGAGCTTTCAGGTTTCTCCCAGCCCTGACATTCTACTTGGTTCTTTTTATAATATACTCTGGAATTCTATGTGTCTTTCCTCTTACTGGAATAGGGTCCAGCTAATCCCACAGGTCCTTTTCCACCCTTATGCTCTAGCCTACTCAGTCAAGCTTCCAAGGCATTCCAGAACATCCTATCTTGGCCCCCATTCCCTCATTCCACTTCCACCATTGCCTCTGCCTGCAACAGGGTACAGTATTCTCTACTTCACTAACTTATGATGTTAGTGAGTTGACAAAGATTGATACAGTATTCTCAACAGAACTTCCAGCTCTGCACTACTTCCTTTTTTTTTTTCCCCCCTTGGGTAAATCCCCTTCCTTTTCTAGACATCATTTTTTTCCATCTGTAACTGAAGAGCAGTAGACTAGAATGGTCTCTGAAAGTATTAAACTACTCCAACATCTTCCACTTCTAGCCATTGAAAAAGTAAAGATTATCTTTAATGTTTTGTCATAATCTTGATCCACTCTCAGTGCTCTACAAATGGAAACCTGGGCCAGACCCAGTGGCTTATGACTGTAATCTTAGCACTTTGGAACGCCAAGAAGGGATGAAATTTTGATTTCAGGAGTTTGAGACCAGCCTGAGCAACAGCGAGACCTCATCTCTACCGAAAGAAGAAAAAACAATTGGCCAGTCATCCTAGTGGATGCCTATAGTCCCAGCTACTCAAGAGGCTGAATCAGGAGGATCTCTTGAGCCCAGAAGTTTGAGGTCACTGTGAGCTAGGCTAATGCCACAGCACTTTAACCTAGGCAACAGAGTGAGACCCTGTCTCAAAAAAAAAAAAAAGGAAAACTCTCCCCGTACAACTTCCCACCTCTGATAGGTACCAGATTTCTACCAGCATGCCCTAAATAGGACAGCCAACCTCCTAGACCTGTTTCCTTTCTTTTCTCACCCTGTTTCCAGTATAATCAAAAAGTTTGCCTCTCCCAGTTAGAGTGTCTGTGAGTAATAACAGTTTATTGTGAGGAATACACAATGAATATTTTAAAAATTGCTTTTTTTCCTATCAGATAATTTGACCACATGTTCTTGTCATTACTTTATTTATTATTGCCCCTATCCTTGCTGATGTCCACAAGCTTCTCCCAGAAAAAAACTACAGACCCTGGAATGCAGACTTCCAAAGATATTTTATTTAAATGTTTTGTAAACAGAATTATGCTCACAGCTTCAGCAAGAGTGATGGCTCACTTCAACCTCCCAGCTCAGCCAGTGTCTTGGTATGCTTCTTTGCACAAACTATTGGCTTGATATGAAATCAAAGGATGTCCCTTCTCTACCTCCTAGAAGCCAGTTCCAAGAAAGATGTATGGTTGGAGGCACTACAGAAAAAACTGGGAAGGAAGAGCATGCAGTCAGTTAAGAAAATGTAGAAGAGGTAGGAAGGTGGGACTACTTAATAGCAGCAAGGATTAGAGGTAGACCCATTGTGGGTACTGCAAAGTGCTTAGAAAAATAAAAAGAAATTACAAATGAGTAAAACATAAAAATAGTTTTAAAAATCTGTAGGAGGAAATTGCTTGCCTGTTCTTGTCAACAATACCAGTTTCCTCATTTCTGTCCATGCAGTGTGCTCTGATAACATTTCATGTCTACTAGTGACTACACACTTATTGTAGCTGAGATGATGTGGCTAATATTAACTAATAGATTGTTATTAATGATGGCTAAGGCTACATGTAATATATTATTGGGAGGAATGGACAAGGATAGAATGGGATGAGGAGGAGGCCATGTAGTTAAGAGTGCTTTGGGTTCAGACCTGGTTGACTCATATCTACATGAAATCTTCTGAGAAGCTTCAAGGGCCTTCTTATGGCTGTAAGGGGCATTTGTTTCAGAAGAAGTATAGGGAGCAATGCTATAATCTGGGTATGTCTGGACACTGAAGATACCAATCATCATCAATACCTATAATTCGTTGTTGTCACAGACAATTGCTATTGATATCCACAGCCAATCACCATTGATATATAGTACCCATAGGCAACTGATGTTGGTATTCTACAGCTGCCATCAATCAAAAGTCCCCCATCTAGACTAGGGTCTATTTGGAGGGATCATGGGAAGCAAGATCTGGGTCAGAGGCAGATACAGCACCAATCTAAGAACTACATTCTATGCTTCTTGTTCACTCTAGGATCAAGAGAAGGCCTTGGGTGTGGCAGGAGAAAGCTGATACCTAGCTAGCCTTGCCCTTAAACCCTTTACTCCAGAGTGCCTATTTGATCATGGGAAAGAGTCTGACCTACAAGTCATGGATAGCTGATTCTGACTAACAGGAACTGCCATGATCTGTGACTCCTCCTAAAGGATTCTTTGCCCAATCCAAAGCCAGAAATTCTTATCTGTAACAATAAACTAGCAAAAGGAAGGAAGGGAGAGAGGGGGGCAGAGCCAAGATGGCAGACTGCAGCCAGCTTTTTACAGAAGCTCCCATCCAGAAGGAGGCTTAAAGGACAGAAGTTTAGCAAGGGAGCTGATGGTCTGGAGCAGAGCCAAGAAAGAAGATTGAAGAGGGCACTTCAACCTTCCTGAGGCAAGAGGCAACCCCAAAAATACAATCAAAAGGTACACAAATTTACCACCAAGCGGACTGGAGTCCCTCCCCTACAAGAAGGGCTCGCAGTTTACTCCATGCAAACAAACAAGCAGAGTTCAAACATCCTCCCACTTTATCACATAGGAGAAATCCCCTAAAAACTGGACCCCCTACCCCTGCTGGCATGCCATGGCACCCTCCTGCCAGGCATAAAACTGTAAAACTGTATAAAACTGTATATATTCCCTACCTGCAATTCGGAACTCCAAGGATTCCCCAACCACTCACCCTGAGATCTGGAGGTCTGTTACCTATGGAGTCCAGATTCTTGGGCATCTCTTTGAGAGAAACGGAGGGGGAAAGGGCTGGTGCTGCTCTGTGATGACTGTGGCATAAGAGTGAGGAGAAGAAAGTTGTCTTGGAGGAAGCCATACAGCAACAATGGCATCCGGAGCTGCGAACTGATGCCATTCCAGATTGACTAGCCCCATCTCTCTGGGCAACCAGAGGTTCCAGAAAGTAGCCACAGGTGGAACAGACTAGGTATCCTTCGTAAGTAAAGAGACAATTAGCACCAGCCCTCAAGGGAGTACAGCTGAGACAAAGGCAGTGGGGCAGGCAGAGGTTGGAATTGACACCTGAGTGTAAACACTAATAGCTTGCTACCCAGAGCTGAAAGTTTTTCACCAGTCCTAACAGCCTCTGACTTGGAGAAGAATTTAGACGGGAGAGAAGCTGTGAGTCTAGAATGGCAAGAACTTTCAAAGCCTAAATTCTTCCCCTGCCAAACTGGACACAGATTCCCCAGAGAGTACCTCACACTCAGGGGAATGCTGAGATAAAGGCAATGGGTGGGCAGAGACAGGGTTGAGTCCCTCATCAGCTCCAGCAGACTCTGACTTGCAGAGGAATCCAGAGGGGTGAGGGGCTGGAATTGACAGAACTTTCACAGCCTAATTTAAACACACAATGCCTGGCTGCTGGACGCAGCTTTACAAGTGATTTTGGCAGTCATAAACCACAGGAGCAGTTGCCTACTGGAGTGAATAGGGTCACAGACCTGGGGGATTACGAGTGACTGGGTGAAAGGTGAGGAAGGAGGTATTAACCTTCTCAGACTAACCCACTTGCTGGGTGAGTCCCTTTGCCCTCACCAAGCACTGGAGCAAGTTATACCTGAGCTGCGAGCAGACCCCTCCTACCTAGCTGCCGGAGACATTTGATCTCTCCACCTGAAACTGGTGCTGACTTGGACAACCGATTTGGACCCCTTTAACTGGGAAGATCACCCAGGCACTATTGAAAGGGGCATCCTGGGTGTATGGTCAAGGGAAGGCTTGATTTTCCTTGCCCAATTATTGTTTGTAGGGGCTGGGGCGACTTAATTGCTGGTATTTCTCCACAGAAGAGACTTCAACCAAGAGTAACTGAATCACTAGGGTAGGACAGAGACCAGCTGAAAATAAGACAGAGCCACTTAGCCCCACCACATCAAGCAGGTCCCCAGTCTCTCAGGCCATAACACCGTATGGGTCCTTGACAAATCTCAAAGTGAAGAGTAAAATGGGGTAAAATAATCATGGGGTGGAATCAACAGAAAAGCTCTGGTAATATGAATAACCAGAGTAGATCACCACCCTCAAGAAAGGATGTGGCTGGTAATATGAATAACCAGAGTAAGTCAACCCCCCCCCAAGAAAGGATATGGCAGATGAAACTGAAGATTACCTTTATAAGCAAATGGCTGAGATGTCAGAAATTGAATTCAGAATTTGGACTGCAAATAAGATAAACAGAATAGAGGCAAAGGTAGAACTAGAAATTCAAGGATCATGCCAAAAGTTCACTCAAGAATTCAACAAATTCAAAGAAAACACTACCAAAGATTTTGAAATATTAAGGCAAGAGATAGAAGCCCTCAAAAATCTGAAAAATACAGTAGAATCTCTTGGTAACAGAGTGCAGGAGGCAGAAGAAAGGATCTCAGACATAGAAGACAAAGCTTCTGAATATGTCCAAACGTCCAAAGAGAATGAGAAATGGAAAGCAAAAATGGCTTATTCTCTCAGAGAGCTCTGGAATAATTCAAAGAAAACTAATATTCGCCTTATAGGAATCCCTGAAGGTGACGAAGTTGTTTTGCAAAACACAGAGGCTCTTCTTTATGAAATTATGAAAGAGAACTTTCCAGATATGTCAAGAGATCCTGAAATTCAGATTGCAGACAGCTTCAGAACCCCAGCATTACTCAACCTGAATAAGACATCCCTCAGACACATCATAATTAACTTCACTAAAGTTAATATGAAAGAGAAAATCCTGAAAGAAGTGAGATGTAAGAAAACCATAACTGACAAGGGGAAGAATATTAGAATGACTGAAGATCTCTCTGATGAAAACTTTCAGACAAGAAAAAGGTGGTCATCAACATTTAATCTCTTAAAACAAAATAACTTTCAGCCCAGGATCCTGTATCCAGTTAAACTGAGTTTCATTTATGATGGTTAAAAAATTTAATGACATCCATGCATTGAAGAAATTTGCCATAACTAAACCAGCTCTCCAGGATATTCTCAGACCTATTCTCCATAATGACCAGTGCAATCCTTCACCACAAAAGTAAACCAACTCAGAAACTATTGATCAAACTCTAACTTCTACAGTGGTGAAAGGATTAAAAATGTCCATTGGACTTTTGAACAATTCGATACCTAACATTTCATCAGGCTTATCAATAATTTCAATCAATGTGAATGGCTTAAATTGTCCCCTAAAGAGGCACAGATTGGCTGATTGGGTATAGAAACTCAGACCAGACATTTGTTGTATACAAGAATCTTATCTTGCCTTAAAAGACAAATATAGACTCAGGGTGAAGGGATGGTCGTCTATATTCCAGGCTAATGAAAAGCAGAAAAAAGCAGGTCTTGTAATATTATTCACAGATACAATAGATTTTAAACCAACAAAAGTAACCAAGGATAAAGATGGCCACTTTATATTTGTTAAGGGTAATACTCAATATGATGAGATCTCAATTATCAATATCTATGCACCCAACCAGAATGCATCTCAATTTATAAAACAGACTCTAACTGACATGAGCAACTTGATTTCCCCCAGCTCAGAGATTTTAGCTCTCATTTGGCAGGGTTGGATAGATCCTCCAATAAGAAGCTTGGCAAAGAAATCTTACATTTAAATTTAGCTATTCAACTTCTGGACTTATCAGACATCTACAGAACTTTTCATCCTAATAAAACTGAATACACATTTTTTTTATCAGTACATGATACATACTCCAAAATTGATCACATCTTAGGCCACAAATATAACCTCAGCAAATTTGAAGGAATAGGAATTATTCCATGCATCTTCTCAGACCACCATGGAATAAAAGTTGAACTCAGCAACAACAGGAATCTGCAGACTTGTACAAAAACATGGAAGCTAAATAACCTTATGCTGAATGATAGATGGGTCAGAGACGAGATCAAGAAGGAAATTACCAAATTTTTAGAACAAAATGATAATGAAGGTACGAGTTAACAGAACCTCTGGGATACCACAAAGGCAGTCATAAGAGGGAAATTCATAGCATTGCAAGTCTTCCTCAAGAGAACGGAAAGAGAGGAAGTTAACAACTTAATGGGACATCTGAAGCAGGTGGAAAAGGAAGAACATTCCGATCCCAAATCAAGCAGAAGAAAAGAAATAACCAAAATTAGAGCAGAATTCAATGAGATTGAAAACAAAAGGATTATAGAACAGATCGACAAATCAAAAAGTTGGTTTTTTGAAAAAATCAACAAAATCAATAAACCTTTGGCCAACCTAACCAAGAAAAAAAGAATAAAGTCTCTAATATCACCAATCAGAAATGGTAAAGATGACATAACAACAGACCCTTTAGAAATCGAAAAAAAATCCTTAATGAATATTACTAGAAACTATTCCAAGAAATATGACAATCTGAAGGAAATGGACCAATACTTGGAAGCACATCATCTCCCAAGACTTAGCCAGAATG
>NW_003852677.1:294897-313502 GCF_000181295.1 Otolemur garnettii
CTAACAAACAGAGTCCAGCAACACATCAAACAAATTATACACCACAACCAAGTGGGTTTTATCCCAGGATCTCAAGGATGGTTCAACATACATAAATCTATAAATGTAATTCATCACATAAACAAATTAAAAAACAAAGACCATACGATCCTCTCAATTGATGCAGAAAAAGCGTTTGATATTATCCAGCATCACTTCATGATCAGAACACTTAAGAAAATTGGTATAGAAGGAACATTTCTTAAAGTGATAGAGGCCATCTACAGCAAACCCACAGCCAATATTGTATTGAATGGAGTCAAACTGAAATCATTTGCACTCAGATCAGGAACCAGGCAAGGTTGCCCGTTGTCTCCATTGCTCTTTAACATTGTAATGGAAGTTTTAGCCATCACAATCAGGGAAGAAAAAGTGATAAAAGGTATCCATATAGGGTTAGAAGAGACTAAAATTTCACTCTTCACAGATGATATGATTGTGTATCTGGAAGATACCAAGGATTCTACTACTAAACTTTTAGAAGTAATCAAGGAGTACAACAGCATCTCAGGCTACAGAATCAACACTCATAAATCAGTAGCCTTCATATACACCAACAGCAGCCAAGCCAAAAAAACAGTCAAGGACTCTATTCCATTCAAAGTAGTGCCAAAGAAGATGAAATATTTAGAAGTATACCTAACAAAGGATGTAAAAGATCTCTATAAAGAGAACTATGAAACTCTAAGGAAAGGAATAGCTTAAAATGTTAACAAATGGAAAAACATACCATGTTCATGGCTGGGAAGAATCAACATTGTTAAAATGTCAATACTACCCAAAGCAATATATAATTTTAATGCAATCCACATTAAAGCTCTACTGTCATACTTTAAAGATCTAGAAAAAATTATACTTCATTTTATATGGAATCAGAAAAAACCTTGAATAGCAAAGACATTACTTAGGAACAAAAACAAAGTAGGAGGAATTACGCTACCAGACTTCAGACTATACTATAAATCAATAGTGATCAAAACAGCATGGCACTGGTACAAAAACAGAGAGGTAGATGTATGGAACAGAATAGAGAGCCAAGAGATGAATCCAGCCACCTACCATTATCTGATCCTTGACAAGCCAATTAAAAATATTGAGTGGGGAAAAGATTTCCTATTTAACAAATGGTGCTGGGCTAACTTGATGGTGTCCTGTAGAAGACTAAAACTAGACCCACACCTTTCACCATTAACTAAGATAGACTCTCAGTGGATTAAAGATTTAAACTTAAGACATGAAACTATGAAAATACTAGAAGAAAGCATAGGGGAAACACTTGAAGAAATTGGCTTGGGTGAAAATTTTATGAGGAGGACCCCTCGGGCAATTGAAATAATGTCAAAAATACACTTTTGGGACCTCATCAAACTAAAAAGTTTCTGCACAGCCAAGAACAAAATAAATAAATTGGGTAGACAGCCCTCAGAATGGGAGAAGATATTTGCTGGTTATGTCTCTGACAAAGGTTTAATAACCAGAATCCACAGAGAACTCAAATGTATTAGCAAGAAAAAAACAAGCAATCCCATCTCAGGGTGGAGAAGGGACTTGAATAGAAATTTCTCTAAAGAAGAGAGGCGCATGGCCTACAGATATATTAAAAAATGCTCTCCATCCTTAATCATCAGAGAAATGCAAATCAAAACTACCTTGAGGTACCATCTAACCCCAGTAAGATTAGCCCATATCACAAAATCCCAAAACCAGAGATGTTGGTGTGGATGTGGAGAAAAGGGAACACTGCTACACTGCTGGTGGGAATGCAAACTAATTCATTCCTTTTGGAAAAACATCTGGAGAACACTGAGAGAAGTAAAAATAGACCTGCCATTTGATCCTGCAATTCCTTTATTAGGTATATATCCAGAAGACCAAAAATCGAATTACAACAAAGATATTTGTATCAGAATGTTTATTGCAGCCCAATTCATAATTGCTGGGTCATGGAAGATGCCTAAATGCCCATCAACCCACGAATGGATCAATAAATTGTGGTATATGTACAACATGGAATAGTATGCAGCCATAAAGGAAGATGGAAACTTTACCTCCTTCATGTTTATATGGATGGAATTAGAAAATGTTCTTCTCAGTAAAGTATCTCAAGAATGGAAGAAAAAGTATCCAATGTACACAGCCCTATTTTGAAACTAATTCATAGCTTTTATAGGAATGTCATAACCTAATTATAGCCTTAGAATATGGGAAGGGAGTGGGAGAGGGGAGGCGAGGCAGATGGATAGGGAGAGGGAGGGTGATTGGTGCGGTCACCTATATAGTTTATCTTACAAGGGTACAAGTGAATCTTTCTAAAAGCAGAGTATGGATGTCTTAACTTAATGACTAAGAGAATGACATGAAGGTTATGTTAACCAGTTTGATGAGAGTATCACTGTACCCCATGATTGCATCTCTGTAAGAAATAAAAAAAAAAAAAAGGAAGGAAGAGAAAAGGTCCACCCATCTTGGCCAATGAACCCATTGTAATTCCCCACTGGGCCTTAGTATCTGGCAAGCCAGGGTGGTAGCATAATAATACTGGAAGCAAATCAGAAGCATGGGCACCAGCAAGATACTAACACACATGCCCATGGTGGTTGTAACAATACCAGTGAGCTGGCCCGGGGGGAAAAAGAGAGTAGACATCTCGATATCTAACAGTGGTGAGAATTATGACAGTACACCAGTGACATGTAAATATATCTCCAAACTGAAGCTCACTTTGACCTGGAGTGGACATGCCCAAGATTTCCCCATTGAGAAAGAGTGAGCCAAATAATAAGATCACAGGCACCTTGGTGCCTGTGGTTCAAGTGGCTAAGGTGCCAGCCACATACACCTAATGTGGCGGGTTCAAATTCAGCCCGGGTCCGCCAAACAACAATGATGGCTGGACCAAAAAAAAATAGCCAGGCATTATGGCAGGCGCCTGTGGTCCCAGCAACTTGGGAGGCGGGGGCAGGAGACTCGCTTGAGCCCAGGAGTTGGAGGTTGCTGTGAGCTATGCCACAGCACTCTACCAAGGGGTAGAGCTTGAGGCTCTGTCTCAAAAACAAAATAAAACAAAACAAAACAAAACAAAAAACATTTAAAAGATTACAGGCACCAAAATCAAGAGAAAGGCACATACCTCTTTTCAGGAAGAATAGAGGGTATGAACCAGAAGCCTCAGGGCCAGGGACTTTTCAGAGAAGCCAAGGAGATGAAACAGTTTAAGGACAAAGAGATAATGATTGGCCCCAAAGGTTAGGATAAGATGATGCTGATGTTCAGGCTTGTCACCTACCAGCAATTCCACCAAACACAGGGAACAAACAGAAGATACCAGCTAGATTGACAGGGCTACACAAGAAGCACAACTTACCAGGGCAGGAAATGGCCTGAACAAAGAGCTCAGTTCCAAACCAAAGGGCACAGAGCAGTTTCAGGTAGAGCATGTAGGGGGCATGGCAGTAAACAAGACCATTGTTCTGCTACAGCAGTGGCTGCTGCTGCTGCTGGTGTTCCCTCCTCCATCCCCTGTCTTATAGGAGTGAAGTTGGCAAAGAAGTAATACAGCTGGGCCTCTATTTCCTGGAAGATAACCAGGGCACACATGGCAGAAAGTGTGGAGGTCAGGGTAAGGACCTGAGGGAAAAAGGCATGTCAGAAATATCCTCATATACTGGCCATCCCCACTTCTCTAACTATACTCCCACTCATTTTTGCCCTCCTTTGGGGGGATGTCCTCAAATTGTCCTCAGTGATGTGTAGATTTAGATCCCAAGCACCATGCCAAATGTGTTGCCATTCAGGCAATTTGGTAGGGTCCTTTGGGGGTAGAAGTATCTATCATGTTGCTATGCACTGTTAACAAGTTACTTTGGCCCCTAGGGAAGACCAGGGTTTGTCAAGAAGCAACCAGAGCCATGATTCCCAAGCATTCCCCAGTTCCTGCCCTTCAATGGAGTTCATCAGAATGTGTTCATCCATGTGGGCATTCTCACAGGCCTCCCCAGTCAGGAAGTCCTGAGTATATGGGTCCCTGTCACTTAAATTGAGCCTGGAGCAAGGTGCCAGTGGTGCTTCCTCTAGGTCCCAATGAGCCAATTCCTCCTATAGGACATCCTGCCAAACATTATTAGGGCAGTGAAGCTGCAAGTATGGCAGTAGGCTAGCACATAGGTAAAGAGTTTGGGATTGAGTCAAAGAAAAATTCTCAGACCAGTGAATCCTGAGCAGCTGAGGTACCAGGGGTGGATGGCTTGGCCAGATTATAGAGGGAGGTGCCTGGAAAGATCTTCAAGGTGCTGATGTAGGTCTTATGGCATATGCCCCCCCTTCAGGATCAGTTAATTGTTGAAGCCCTTCATGGCAAACTATGAGTCTGCTTCTTAGCTGGATTGGATCTGCTAGCAAAAGGAGGGATGACAGGGGTTAGGACAGAGCCCTCTTGTATTTCTCTCCTTTCCCAGGCTTGGCCAGGGCAGGAAAGGGGCTGAAAGCCACAGAAGTGATGTGGCAGTCCAGGTACCCAAGGAAGGCCAATTCACATAGGAATCCAGGATTGCCCCTTCCTCCTAGATCTTCAGTAATCAGGACTGCAAACTCTCAGGTGTGGTCATGATGTGGTCACAGTGATTGGCCAGAGTCTCTCCTGGGTCCAGCAGTTCCAGGAGAAAAACCAGCCAAACCTGGAAACATATGTCTTTCAGGGGATCTTGGGAGATGCCTAGTGGCTCTGGGAGAAGAGTTGTGCCATAGTATACAGCAGAGGAAGTCACAACTGCAGACTAAATGATCAAGATGCGGACAGGAACATCTCTTAATCCTTTGTCATCATTTAGAAAACTTGGGATGTGGTGGCACTTGTGGCTTAAGGAGCAGGGCGCCAGCCCCATATAACAGGGGTGGCAGGGTCAAGCCTGGCCCTGGCAAAAAAAAGAAAGAAAGAATGAAAGAAAGAAAACTTGGGACAGATGTGAGATGAGATGAGGAAGGGAACACAAAGAGGAGCCACAAAGGGAAATTAAGTGCAGAGGATAGGGAGTGAAGATGGGTGTGATGGGAAGCTGGAGGGCCTTAGAGATCCCTAGGCCTCTACAGGGCATAGAAGGTGCCTGACTTGAGAAACTGGCTTGATTGTTGGCAGACCTGACAGTGATGGTTTTTGACTTCAACTCCCCTGGCACCTGGTCCCAGCCATTTACCATCAGTAGCACCAGCAGCAGCAACCTCTGTGGGTCTCTCTATTGGGTGCCCTAAAATTGCTTTGTGCTTAATGAGTTTCTTGCCTGGGAACAGAGAGGGAAGGGAATAGACTGGGTATCAAAGGAGAGAGAGAGAGGAGCACAGAAAGGCAAACCAAGTGGTGTCAAAACACTTACCCAGACCATTAAAGTATCTCCTACTCCTAGACAAGCAGTCTACTTCAGCCTTCCATCTTTGTTGCTGGGGGCAAAAACAGAGGGCATAGACAAGCACCCTCAGCCTATGAACCTACTCATACCCCTGGTAAGCCTCTGTGGACTCCCTTGTTGTTTTTCATGGTCCACAAAAAAATGGAATTGACATTGAGAGGCCTGGCAGCTGGCTGTCTGGCACATCTGGAGGTGGTGGAATGGGGGATGTAGCTAGTGTTCCGGCCACCTCTGGAGTTCATGGCTGCTCCTGTATAGAGAAATCTCAGGGCCCGAAACCAGGGTGCACTCATGGAAGACCTGACAAGGAGCTGGGGTTTTCCAAGAGCCTCTTGCTCTTGCTGTGGCCAAAGGAGCAAGTGCTGAGAGGCAACAACACAATCTACAGATATATGTGCTCCCACCTGCTTGCTTTGGGAAGCAGTCTTGACTCCCAGCCTGCAAAGAATCAGACACACAATCCTAGTCAACTTTTATATGCCACCTTCCTCCCCCAATTTAGTTCAAGACTAGAGGGAAGGGAGGAGGAAGTTAGGTGGGCAAACTCCAGGCAAGAGGCCACCTCACAAGACCAGATAATATTTGGAACAATTTTTTCCCAAAATCCCACCCCTACTCAGCCCTACTCTAATTTCTAACCCTCTCCCTCAGCTCCACTACAGTACTTCTACCAGAAGCCTGTAAGGGAGGAAGGGGTATGAGGGAAGGGGAAAGCAAGGACCTAAAGACAGCCTGGGAGACCAAATGCGTACTTGGCTTCATCCAGCTGTTTCTGCCTATTCATTTTTCTTCCCTTTTCTCCAGAGGCCCTGGTGCCATGGCTAGGGCTAAGAATGAGAGAATGGAAGGGGGGTAGAGGAACAAGAGAAGTGTCTGCTTGCCTGTGGCCTATGCTAGGACTAGAAGAGACCCCAGCCCCTTTGAGTAAAACCATATCACCTCCTGTCCCTGAGAACTGGGCCAGTCTTCTGTTTTTCTTGATAAGAGTTTGCCAATAGAGTACTCAGATGATTCTGAATTTCAAGGTAGCCCCCATCTCCACCCCTATACTTTGGCCCAGCCCTTCTTCATGCCTTTCTTCAATCACCAGATCAGAAATTACTTACTATGAGGAATCATGATTCCTACTAAAATCTGAGAGGTTATGGCATAGAACCAGGGTGAGGGTCTACAAGAATGCAGAGGAGGTCAGTCTAGGGACAAGAAAATACTTTAATAGAGGGGAATTGGAGAATGGAGTCTGAATAAGTGTCAGCTCAGCTCCTACAGTTACAAAAAGCTTTGCAGCTAATGCTTTATTAGTATATCTGCAATGACAGCTAATGGCTTACCAGTATAGTTGCAATGGGGAAGTGAGCCTGGAATACTGCCAGGAGCTATTCTCTAGTGTAGGTCAGTATTACAGGTAGGGTGTTTCCAGGAACTCTGACCTTGGGGAATTCCAGGCATCTTGGGATGAGATCACCAGTTTCTGACCTGGTTTTCTCAAATGGCTATACTCCTGTCAAGGTTATGAGAATTCCTTTCCCACATAATCAAACAGCCCTTTCAGCCCACCCTTAGGGCCAAGGCCAAGCTAGATTAACAGTTTTAAGACATGCAAGTAGATTCCCAGCTCCTCTTCCCTCTGGATCACTGCCTTGCTGTAGGACTTATAAAGGGTGGGTAGCCCCTTTGGTAGATTTCATGGCTTCATTGAAGGAGAAGGGCAGTGGTAGCAAATACAAAGGTGTTACAGGGACTTCTAAGTTCAACTGTGGCAGATCTCAGCTCTACAGAGCCAAATGCTTAACTTAACAGAGAAAGGTAGGCTCGGCGTCTGTGGCTCAAGTGACTGGGGTGCCGGCCACATGCACCTGGGTGACGGGTTCAAATCCAGGCCGGGCCTGTCAAAACAACAGTGATGGCTGCAACCAAAAAAAAAAAAATGGCCGGGTGTTGTGGCGGGTGCCTGTGGTCCCAGCTACTTGGAAGGCTGGGGCAGGAGATTCACTTGAGCCCTGGAGTTGAAAGTTGCTGTGAGCTGTGATGCAACAGCACTCCACCAGGGGGGATAGCTTGAGGCTCTGTCTAAAAAAAAAACAGAGAAAGGTAGACAATAACATGGGCACATGGCATTGTTATGAAAAGGGTCTAGCTGCCTGGACTATCAGCCAATATGCAGAGACACAGGAATAGGTCCAACCACTTCATTTATCAAATATTTAATCAGGCTGGTATTCTGAAATACAGTGAGAGTAACCTGAATATTCTGATTCAAAAGTTAATCTCCTGTTCATTTATTTTGCTGTTGTTGCAATTTACATGGAAGACTTCTTCATAGAAAGGACATTAGCTTTTGAATTAGAATATTGTTTTGGGTCAGTGGTTATACTGATTGATTATTATTTAGAATGGGTCATGGATTCTGCTAATTATTATTTAAGATAAGGGTTAACATGGTCTTAACTTTGAATTTAAATGTATATAACTGTAATGTTGGAAATGAAAAATCAGAACAGTCTGATCAGGCTACTCTCACTATTCCCCTTAAATAAACTGAAAAGTTTCTGTATAGCTATGGAGACAATAAGCAGAGCAAATAGACAACCTTCAGAATGGGAGAAGATATTTGCATATAATGAATTGGACAAAGGCTTAATAATTAGAATCTATAGAGAATTCACATTAATCAACAAAAAAAGACCCAACAATCCCATATATCACTGGGCAAGAGAGATAAATAGAACCTTCTCTAAGGAAGACAGACAAATGGTTAACAAATTTGAAAAATGCTAATTATCCCTAATCATCAGAAAAATGCAAATCAAAACCACCCTGAGATATCACCTAACACCAGTGAGAATAGCCTGCATCGCAAAGTCTCAAAGCTACAGATGCTGGCATGGATGTGGAGAGAAGGGAACACTTTTACACTGCTGGTGGGACTGCAAACTAATACAACCTTTATTGAAGGAAGTACAGAGAATCCTCAAAGAATTCAAATTAGACATGCCATTTGATCCTGCAATTCCATTGCTAGGCATATACCCAGAAGAAAAAATAATCCTTTTATCATAAAGACATTTGCACTAGACTGTTTATTGCAGCTCAATTTACAGTTGCCAAATTGTGGAAATAACCTAAATTCCCACCAACCCAGGAATGGATTAACCAGCTGTAATATATATATATATATATACACCATGGAATACTATTTAGCCATTAAAGAGATGGAGACTTTACACCTTTTTTATTAACCTGGATTAAGGTGGAGCACATTCTTAGTAAAGTATTACAAGGATGAAGAAGCAATAATCCAATGCACTAAATTCTAATATGAAAGCAGTAAATGATCTAATACAAGGTGGGAGGTAGGGGAATGAAGGAATGAGGAGAGGGGAGGCAGGTGGGGGAGGTGGGGGATTGGGTCATGTTGTATGGCACACCTCTTGGGGTGGGATACAATTATAAGAGGAACTTCACCTAACAAATGCAATCAGTGCAACTTAATACCTTGTACACTCAATGAATCCCAAAAGATAAAATAATAATAATAATAATAATTTTCTAAATCAGTTCACCTAAACTATTCAAGATAGACATCTTTAGGGTGGGAGATAAGTTTATAAAATAGTAATAATAAGAGACAGGAGGTGAAAAACAGGCAGGACCTACCAGGTGTCCTCAAACTATGGCCTGCAGGCCACATGTGGCCCGCTGAGAACATTTATCTGACCTGGCGGGTGTTTTTCCGCTGCTGCCTGTCCTGCTTAGCAGCCGACTCATCCCAGGGCCCACAGTCTGGCCCTCCAATGGTCTGAGGGACAGTGAACTGGCCCCCTGTTTAAAAATTTTGAGGAACCCTGAAAACTGACCAGACCAGCTGTGCAAGTGGGAAATAGGGGGGTGAAGGCCAGGCAGGATTTATACCGACCAGACCATCTGTGTCATGTTTGCCCTAGCCTGGCCATCTTATTCTCACTCTATGGACTTTCAGTATGAACTAAAATAAAATCTTAAGGCCCCCAGCAGACTGAATGGAACCCTTGTGGCCAACAGGACCCCACAAAAACCCTAAAAGTGAGCTGCTGGTCATGAGAAGGGAGGTCAAACATGCCCTTACAAAGCTCCTTTCCTTCTTGTAATCATTAACTAGGGCTATACTGGCAGGGCTTAAACCACATCTGCAGGTCCTCAATTACCCAACAGATCTCCTGAATCTGAGTATATGTCCGGAAGACTTGTCTCTGATTAGCAGATTTGCTTATCTTAAAACATTCCAAACCTTAGATCAGTGTTTTTCAACCTTTTTAATCTCATGGCACACTTGAACCTATAGTTAAACTTCAGCAACACACTTAAATTATCTTGACTGCCCCCTTTCCCCAAGAAAGAACATACCATTTTTGATTTATTAACACAAACAAAATGTGCCATCATGGCTAAAACATATTACCTAACCCCAGTGAGAATAGCCCACATCTCAAAATCTCAAAACTGCAGATGCTGGTGTGGATGCTGAGAGAAAGGAACACTTATGCACTCACTGTTGGTGGGATTGTGAGCTAATACAGCCTACATGGAGAGAAGTATGTAGAATTCTCAAAGAACTTAAAGTTGACCTTCCATTGGATCCTGCAATCCCATTACTAAGTATCTACCCAGAAGGAAAAAAAAAAATCATTTTGCCACAATGACATCTGCACTAGAATGTTTATTGCAGCTCCATTCACAATTGCCAAGACATGGAAGCAACACAAGTGCCCATCAACCCATAAATGGATTAAAAAACTGTGTTATATGTATACCATGGAGTACTGTTCAGCCATAAGAAAAAAGATGGAGACTTTACATCTTTTGTATTTACCTGGATGGAGTTGAAACATATTCTTCTTAGTAAAGTCTTACAAGAATAGAAAGACAATTATTCAGTGTACTCAATACTAATGTGAAACCAATATATAAACAACTATACACCCACATTAAAGAAAATCACAAGTATATTTCAGTGAGGGGGAGGGAATGGAGGGGAAGGGGAAAGGGATGAAAGAAAGGTGATGGGCAAGTTCTCACCTAATGTGCACATTTAAGGGTATTCAGCACACCCACTTGGTAAAGGGCTCAACTACAACTTGAACTTTACCTTAGAAAGTGGCTAAAATTAGGTAAACATAATCTTAATTTTTGTTCAATGATTTACACAACTCATATCTGTGTATACCTGTTATTATTAATGTCAAGCCAAATATCTAGTATGTATAAAAACCAAATAAAACTATATTAAAAAATTTTTAAATCATAATTTCTAATAAAAGATAACATTTTAAAGTCTTAAAAAGTCTATTCATATTTATTTTCGGTTCATTATAATTTGAAATTTAATGAAATATCTGATCTTGACTGTTTTTGGAATATCTTCTTTGTAGGTCCTAATTTTAAACAGGCATACTCTTAATCTTTCCAAGGATTCTAGCCATGATTGATTTTGGTTTTACTATTATTCATTGCGGAAGAGCTCATTTCACATAAATATGATATTGAGAATGGAACAAGTATTTCTATTACATTTTTATAATATTTGGAATTCATCCTTGAGAGATAACCTCAGCAATACCTTGTTGCATGAGCAAGGAGGCATAGCTCATCCTGAATGTGTCATACAGTCCTGTCTAGATTTGAAATACTGAAGTAGCTGGACACAATTACCTTGCAAATCCTAGTTTTAAACCTTTTCCAAGTGTGTTTAAGTAATACCTGTATTTATTTTTTAAAAGTATGAGTTGTTTATTTACATATTTTTATTATTTTTGATTTGACATTTTTTATTTTTATTACATAATGTTCAGTAAAAATGAACATGTTTTAATAAAGAAACAAAAATTAGAAAATGACTGTAGTGCATCAAATCCTGCTTCACCCAGTCATTAGCAATTAAATTAAAAACAATTAGGCATCAATATAATGAAGATTATTTATCATTTGATTTCATACATAGTAAAGGAAATCCACCACATTCCACATGTGAAATATGTGGTGGAACATTACTAAATGAAGAGGGCTGAGGATGGGAGAAATCCTTTCCACAGTTTTCAGTCTTCAGGGGAAGCTGCACATTGAGTGGAAAGCTTGGAAGAGTGGGTGGACTTGAACAGTATACAGAAACTAGGTTTGAATAGCAGGTAGAGTGGATTTACCTTCAGTTTGGTGGTTAGTGAGGCAGCCATTCTGGGAAGGTCCTGGATGCTAGGAGACTGCTATTGTGGGAAGGTCATAAGAAGGTCATAACTGGGCCTCTCAGCAGGGCCATGGAGCATGGCTGACTCTGCTCCATCTGCTTGACCAGGGATCCACTCTTGGAGCAGGCTGAGTGGCAACTGCACCCCCCAGAAACTGTTGTCAGGGGGCACTGTGAAGTCTGCCTCCAAAGGATCCAAGAGATCTTTAAGATCCCAAACTGGGAGGGACTAAATGCTGATCAGGTGATCACTGAAGGCAACCAAGGTAATAATCAGGACCATGCCTATAAACTAGAGAAAGGTTGCTGGCCATGTTCTCCATTTCCTTAAACCAGAGTGCTACCTGGTGTCTGGGAAATATATTGCAACATATATTTTCCTAATAAAAGCAAGGACTCTTGTATTTTTAGTCACACTCTGAGACAAACTAATTTGAATCAAAGGAGGAAGCAAGAAGGAAAAAGGAGGCCAAGGAGGTGAACAAGATGAAAGAATCCATGAGGAGGAACCAACAGAAAAGTTCGGGTAACATGGAAAACCAAAACAGAGAAACTCCCAAAAGGGACCATGAGGCAGCTACTGCAGAAGAATGAACCTATAAAGAATTAATGGATTTGACAGAAAGGGAATTTAAAATATGGATGATAAAGATAATAAAAGGAATGGATGAGAAAATAGAAACACAGAAACAAAAGTCAGATGACAGAAATGTAGACAATAGAGAGCATAAGGTAGAGTTTAGGGAAATAAAGAAGAAAATCAGGGAATGTAAAGATTCAGCAGAAAGTATCAAAAATAGGTTAGATGATGGAGAAGAAAGAACCTCAGAGCTAGAAGATAAAGTTTTTGAGTTAACCCAGGTAGTTAAAGAGGCAGAAAAAAAAAGAGACAGAAAGGAGAACAGTTGCTTAGAGAACTACAAGACTCCATGAAGCATCCAAACACATGAATAATATGGTATCCCTGAAGGGGAAGAAGATTGTTCCAAAAGAAAGAAAGCCCTACTAGATGCTCTCATAAATGAAAACTTCCCAAGTTTTACTGAAGATCCTGACACACTCCTTTCAGAGGAATATCAAACCCCAGGTCATCTCAAATCAAACAGAGCCTCTCCAAGACACATTGTAATGAACCTCTCCAAAGTCAAGATGAAAGAAAAAATTCTACAAGCAACCAGGAATAAGTGCCAACTGACCTACAGAGGCAGAGCCATTAGGATGACAGCAGATTTTTCAACTGAAATCTTCCAAACCAGAAGAGCATGGTCATCCACTTTCTCTTTTTTTTTTTTTTTTGAGACAGAACCTCAAGCTGTCCCCATGGATAGAGTGTCGTGGCATCACAGTTCACAGCAACCTCCAACTCCTGGGCTCAAGCGAGTCTCTTCCTCAGCATCCCAAGTAGCTGGGACCACAAGCGCCTGTCACAATGCCCAGCGATTTTTTTGTTGCAGCCATCATTGTTGTTTGGCAGGCCCAGGCTGGATTCGAATCTGCGACCTTAGGTGTATGTGGCTGGCGCCTTAGCCACTTGAGCCACAGACGCCAAGCCAAAAATAAATGGTTGTTTCATGTAAATATTGACATAATCTGGGAGGAACATGCAGGAAACTGTTTCCAGTGGTCACCCTTGTTTAACAAACCTGACACTTTTGCATGTTTGTACTGTTTAAATGATTTACTCTGTGCATATACTGCCTTTTATCACGTAGCTAATTTTAAAATAACTTTTACCTACTGACATAAAAAAAGTGAGTACAGTAATTCATGAGTCTTCTTTTTCCTATTTTCCCTTGGAGAGTGATGGGGCTAAAGTCAAAGTGTGAGTGTACTTTGGTCAAACCCAAACAGATAATTTTGCTGCCAGTGCCTGTGCGGTAAAGATTGTGAGATGGAAAGACTCCCCACAGCCCAGGAGATGTGTTCAAGGACTAACACCCAACTGCTTCTCCTCCTTTCCTAAAACAACAATAGTCCTTTATCCTTTCTCTCTCTGTCAGAAGTCACATAGCTTCTGTATACTTTCCTATCTTTTGCCTAAAAGTATATAGCCTTCTTTCCCTAAAGTAAATCTTCACTCTATGTACTAAGATCTACATCCTTAAGAATATTGCTTATGGTGAAACTCTGCTGGGGTCTCACCCCAGGGTCAGGGTCCATTAAGACCTGTGGATCTGGCTTGGCGCCTGTGGCTCAAGCAGCTAAGGCACCAGCCATATACACCTGAGCTGGCGGGTTCAAATCCAGCCCAGGCCCACCAAAAAACAATGATGACTGTAACCAAAAAATAGCCGGGCGTTGTGGCAGGTGGCTATAGTCCAAGCTACTTGGGAGGTGGAGGCAGGAGAATTGATTGAGCCCAGGAGCTGGAGGTTTCTGTGAGCTGTGATGCCAGAGCACTCTACCCAGGGCAACAGCTTGAGACTTTAACGGAAAAAAAAAAAAAAAAAAAAAAAAAAAAGACCTGTGGATCTGTTGGATGTCCACCAAATAAATGTAAGGTTGGAAATGATGAGAGAGAAAGAGACAAGACACAGAATGGAATTTTCAAAGGTGGGAGCACAGGGGATCATCACCCATTTGTGGAGTTCCAGCAAGTGGCCCCAAGTGTCAATTCCACTTAGCTTTTATTGAAAACTATTTGTTTATTAGCCCAGAGGGTAAGCTGAGGAAGGGAACAAAGACACCAACAGTTTCTCTGAGCAAACATATCAGCTTCTTGTGTTTCTATAATCATTAACTTTAAGGGTTTGAGCAGTTCTGAGAAATCCAGAACCTGAGCCTTGTTTGGGAACAGCCTTCTATCTGTGGTCACACCCACAGATTCCTAGGGGGGGTGTTAAAATCTGCTAGTTCACTATGGACTAAAATGCCACTGGCATAATTCTCCTCTGAAGAATTGGTGGGAAAGAGGGATTTTCCTCTCATCACCACCACAAAAGGTCTTCCTCTGTGATAAGGGATATAAGACCACCTACCCATATTTCAGGGCTCAAGTTGTTCCCTTGATCTCTTCCCCAGCCAAATGAAAATCTCCACAATGAGTATTTGCTTTGGCTGTTAATGGGGCAGGAGGCAGCCTAATTAATGTTTCTTGCTAGGCCTTGCACATAGGTTCCTCTGTGACCAATATTCCATCAGAGTGTTTACAGATCCAGCAGTGGTATTAGTAACCTGCATCCCCAACAGGCCAGGCTTCTAGGAAAAGCAGGAAACTTGCTCAGATAAGAAATTTAGCAGTAGCTGGTTTAAAGGTAAACTAGCTGACTTTCCTTTGTTCCACCTCACTTAGCTTACTTTTTTATTTTCCCCTTTTTGGGGGGATGTTTTCCCTTGCCAAGAATGGTGTGTTTTGTCTCCATTCTGCCTGAAAAAAATCCTTTTATTTATCCAGTTACTTCCCCTCAGGTTTGCAAGATGAAAATATTTCCACTCAGTTTCCTTGCTGATTAGCAACATTGTTAATATAAGTAACCTTGTTTAGGTACAGTGCATTTTACAAGGGTACATGTTAAATTTACTAAATGTAGAGTATAAATGTCTTAACATAATAAATAAGAAAATGTGGTGAAGGCTATGTTAACCAGTTTGATGAAAATATTTCAAATAATATATAAAACCAGCACATTGTACCCCATGATTGCATTAATGTACAGCGCTATGATTTAATAAAAAATCAATAAAGCTGTTCACACAGTTAGGTGCTGACTGGAGTTATTAGCTACACCAGACATCCTGATCCCATCTATTTGTCTTTTATGCAATCTGTGTCTGTTGTGTGATCTACTTTCTCAGTTCCTCGACATTCTCCCTCTGGTTTGTTTACTGTTCCTGGTGGTTCACAAAAAGTGAAAACTAGTTTGATTTAGAAGGGCCTAGAGGCAGAGTGCTGTGAAAGTATACTTTATGGATAAACTCTCAAGGACAAGGAAGTTTTGTTTCTCCAGAGTCTGATCCAGGGTGGCACAAACGCACAGAGGTGCTGCTGGGCCCTTGCCCTATATGACTCCCACTTTATAAGTGAGAAAGTCTCTCAAGGGGATATATCACCTCATCCAGGTGGCCCACACACACCTGGAAGATAGTGCTTAGCATCTTGACAGCCATGTGAGTGCAGAATATCAAGCTGTCTAGCAGATTATCAAAGTCATCATGAAGCCCCTCAGTTGGGGTATAATGAACTGATCCCCAAGACTCTGAGCAAAATAGGGACATTAGTTGTATGTGAGGAAGCAAGAGTAGCTGAGAACTGGGGAGAATGAGGTTCAGTGATCCATCCCTTGGGAGGCAGAGGTAAATGGAGGGATGATTTCTTCCAGGTTTACTGGCCCCAACCCTAAGAGGCAAGGCTTCCGTAGAGGCTGGTCTATTACTCTACCCTACCTCATTTCCAATGACTCAGAAACTCAGGATGGTAAAGCAGCAAGAGCGCCTCAGAGAATGATTCTCCCCTCTCATGTTACAGAAGTCTGAGAATAGTAGAACCTTGCCAAAGTTACACAGCAAGTAAATCAGAGATCTGAGCTGGAGCTAGAGCTCAGACCAAGGCTCCAAGTTCAGTGTTCTTTCCATAATATCAGACTGTATTAACAACTCAAGGCAGGGCAGAGAAAATGTCCCACTAGCTTGCAATGGAGTCTGGCTGAGATTCTATTTTACTAAAGAGAAGAAATGAGACTGAATCATTTAGCCTCCCTAAACCCTCATCTCAACAGGCATTGCTCATAATGACCACCTTCACTATCTGGGATATTTTTCTAAACAACTTCCTAGAATGCTCTAGGATATTCTGCCCCACCTCCAAAGTCACCTCTGACTGGGCTTCCACTTTGATGAAGCTTTTTCTTCTCTCACTCGTTTTGGCCTCAGTTTTCCAGAACAACCCTGCTAGACAGCCCCATGCAAGCTAATGTAATGAAACTGACTTTATCTTTCACCCAAGTTCTGCTAAACTGTCTGAGGCTTAGAGTTAACAGCCTCCTCTGAATTATCACATTATCCCTCTTGGCTTGAGTTCCCATTAACCAGCCCTCAACGTCAAAGAAAGGCCCTACCCCCACCCCTTCCACTATACTGCTCAATCAGAGGTGGAGTCAGAAGATAAGGAGGTATAGGGCTATGGCCCTCAGTGAAGTGACAGAAGGCATCATGATCTGGATTTCATGCCCAAATATGGCTCATTTATGGCCTCTGGGAAAGAAATGAAAGAGGGATGAAAGAGATCCCAGGGTCAAGAAAGAGCCTTCTCAAATGTTGGAGACGGATGACTCATATAATTTCAAGTTTCTTTCTGCTTCCTAGAAAAAGCTTTCACAGAACACTGGACAATCCAACTACTCATAGGACAGAGGGAAGAGTGAAATTCACCAAAGAGAGGGAACTGGTAAGAAGGCAGTTAAGCTTAGACAGGAATCTTAGCTTTCTGCTACATCATGTTGGTGTGGGCATAAAACAGTCCCTCTAGAGCACAGAGATGACTGGTCTTCTCAGAGCATTTACCAAACAGCCACTAGGTACTACATTATCTTGGTGAACTCAGTGGTGTACAAGGATGGAAAGAAGAGCTATTTAGCATTATGGCAGCATAATTTTTGAGGCCCTACAATTGAGTCTGGTAAGATTTCCTTAGAT
Organism: Otolemur garnettii; assembly: GCF_000181295.1. NCBI lineage: Eukaryota > Metazoa > Chordata > Mammalia > Primates > Galagidae > Otolemur > Otolemur garnettii. The sequence goes on from NW_003852677.1 coordinate 312,184, forward strand.
AAACCAAGGTGAGTGTTGGAGGAAAAGTTCAGCACATGTGTATATAATTACACTAATAAGGTAGACATTACCTGCACTAGTCCAGATATTTGGGTGACATGCATAGATAGAGCTGCACAGGTTATTGAAATATTGAAAAACTTCTTCACTCCCACCACTACCACATTGATCCCTTCACAGAACCTCCTTTGGACTTCTCCACACAATACAACCAAAGGGTTAAAGCTTGGCATACTAGTGGCCTTCAGGACTCTTCTCTAACTCTAGGGCCACTTAAGTTTGTAGCTGGTTATAATCTCTGCCAGATGATAAATATTTTAAATATTGCCTCTGATTATCTTCATTTGCCCTGGGGATAAACTGAGGTGCAGAGAAGTAAAGTTATTTGGCCAAGGTCATATAGCTATTTCTATAGTGCTCTTCCAAAATTCAAGCCCTAACCTCCAAAACCTCAGAATGTGACTGAATTTGGAGACAGAGCCTTTGGAAAGGTTATTGCATTAAAAATAGGCTACTAGAGTTGGTCCTAATTTTACACCCCTGATATCCCTTTAAGATAAAAGGGATAAAAGAGATCCCAGGTACAAGAAAGAGTCCCTTATGTTGGAGACGGATGACTCATGTAATTTCAAGTTTCTTTCTGCGTCTTAGAAAAGGCTTTCACAGAACACTGGACAATCCAACTACTCATAGGACAGAGAGAAAAGATTGGAAAAGAGACAGAAAGATATACCAGGGATACACTTTCACAGAGAAAAGACCATTTTGAGAACACAGTGAGAAGGCAGCCATATGCAAGCCAAGGCAACAGGCCGCAGAAGAAATGAAGTCTGCTGACACTTTAACCTTGGACTTCTAGTCTCCAGACAGTAAGAAAGTAAATTTTTGCTATTTTAAGCCACTGGGCCTGTGATATTTTGTAATGGCAACCCTAGAAAACTAACACAACTAAGAAATAGCAGAGTGAGGAATTCACTCCAGTCTATTTGGATTTCAGGCTTATCCTCTGAGCATATCTTACTTTCTCTATTTATACAGTAAATAGATCAAACTTTTGTGAGAATCTAAAGAGGGAAAGAATTTTGGACAGTGTCAAGAGTGACCTGCCTCTGAAGGGTTCAGGAGAGATGTCAGCTCCCAATCTGGGGGAAGCTGAATGCTGAGGAAATAATCAGGAGATTGCTGTGGACAATTAAGTTGAGCCAGATCACTGCTGTGGCCTACCTGCCAGACCACAGTTGTGTCCTCCCAGCTCTCAGCAAAATAATAGAAATAATATTAAGATAAGAATAGATAAAGGGGGCTCGGCGCCTGTGGCT